>NC_069502.1:208901624-209021624 GCF_027579735.1 Bombina bombina
TCTTCATCCCTGCAGAGGTGGAGCGGTCGATGCGCAGAGGCGGAGGTCTAGGCGAAGGTCCAATGTAGAGGTCCAGGCTGAGGTCGAAGGTGGAGGTCCAGGTGGAGGTCCAAGGCAGAGGTCCAGATGGAGGTCCATCAAGCTGACATGGAGGTCCTCTTAATGTGATCGCCCGCCGCACACTGAGGATTGAAATGCAAGGTACCCCTTTTATACTGGGGCTAGCATTGCATTCATATTGGCTGAAAAAAATTGAATCAGCCATTAGGAATTAGGTCTGCTAAAATCCTATTGGCTGCCCAAAGCAGCTTTCATTCTATTGGCTGATTCGAATTTCGTTTGTTATTTTTCGTAACTTAGTGTTAGTTATTTTTTGTAATTTAATCTTTTTTATTTTTTGTAATTAGATAGTTTGTAATTTTTAGAGTATTGTTAAGATTTTTTTAATGTGTATTTTAGTTTTGTTTAATTGGTAGTTAGTTTAATTTTAGTTTAATAGTTATATTAGTTTAATTGTTAGTTTAAACTTAGTTTTTTTTAATTTGACAGGTAAGTTTTAATTTAATTTAAGATAGGGAAATTGAAATTTTAATATAAAGTTAGGGGGGCATTAGGTTTAAGGGATACTAGTTTAAATTAGTTTATTGCAATGTGGGGGCTTTCGGTTTAGGGGTTAATAGTTTAATTTAGTATATTTCTTTGTGGGGGACTTGCGATTTAGTGGTTAATAGGTTTATTATAGTTGCAAAGGTGTAGGGGTTAATAACTTTAGTATAGTGGGGCAATGTGGGCGGATGGCAGATTAAGGGTTAATTATATTTAAATAGTGTTTGCGATGCGGGAGGGCAGCAGTTTAGGGGTTAATAACTTTATTATAGTGGTGACGATGTTGGGGAGCGGCGTAATAGGGGTTAATAAATTTTATTAGTGGCTGCGATGTCGGGAGCGGCAGATTAGGTGTTATTAACTTTAATATAGTGTTTGTGATGCTGGAAGGCCTCGATTTAGGGGTTAATAGGTAGTTTATGGGTGTTAGTGTACTTTGTGACAGTTTAGTTATGAGTTTTATGTAACAGTTTACTGCTCTCAGATGGTGGTACGGATCTTGCCGGGATAGGGTGTAACGCAAGCTTTTTAGCCTCACGGCAAAACTTGGAATGGCAGCGCTATGGAAGTCCCATGAAAAAACGTGATTTTTACGTGTGCAGGACTGACGTTGTGTTACAGGCTAAAAGGCTTGCGGTACAGCTATACTGACAAGACTTGTAATGGCTGCGTTGCTGTTTTAACGTTGAAATTGCATTTTTTTTCAGCGTTAAAACACGAACGCACAACTCACAATCTACCTGTTTATTAACAAACTGCCACCTGAAAAGGCTGCAGCTGACACACTCTGAGGAGATTGACACCACTCCTCCCCCTTTGTTGAATATTCAACCGACAGGAGACCACTCTTATCCTATGCCCTGTTTTATTTTGGAGGACGCCTCCACCTTGTGGATCTCCTGTCTAGAGGCCCTCATCTCACCAGCTGCAGCCATTTACGCCACCAAAGAGACAGTCCTTGCTAGCAAGGAGGCCAGGAGGGGACTCTGCTGCCAACTAACATCAAACTAATTAATCAACTGTTTTTTGTGGGATTTGTTTAACACATGCCTCACAATGGCCTCTATAATATTTTTAAAAAACAGATCTGTCTCCACATCTGTATATACAACCCCAGGAACTTCAGCTTTAAGATGTAATGAGGGATCAGGAAGCCACCCATGGCCAAAACAAACCTCCCAATGTCCCAATTAACCTTTCTACAAACCCTAGGACTGTTTTTTTTTTTTTTTTTTTTTTTAAACAGAAGCTACCTCTATTTATTGCATGGGATAATATATGACAATCCAACTCTGAACCCTCACCAAACAGTATTCAGCCACCTTAAGTCAGACAACATCACAGCTTCAATGTCAGCAGCGGCTTTGCTTCCAACATCAACCCCCTAAGTAAATAATAATCACATCAGGATGGCTCCTCCATCCTAGTAAATGTAAATTCACTTTAGAAGCTAGGATCCTGAGTTGTTGACCCCCTGAGCTGCTGAAGCTCATATTGCCGCCTGGTGCACATACGAGTGCCAAAAAATCCATAACCCTTTTGCTCTTGCTGACATATATGCAGAAATCAAAGCAAAATGTAACTTTATCTTCTATGTTAACACCACCCAAAGATAATAAACCTTCCTATTGAGCTCACACCTAAGTGAAAACGTTATTTTTATTCCATCAGAGGCCTAATATAGATCCTAAAACAACTTAAATGCCACCTACTCAAATCCTGTATTTGGGCAGAGCTCATCCTAGCAGCTGCCGCCTCAATTGCAGCCCCTATTCTGAAGGAATGTGGGTCTTTAACTGCCGATTCTAACCCGGCCTTTTTGACTGCCCTATCCAATATATAAAGCAGTACCGTTGTCATGCATCAACACTAGACCTTCTTATTGAGTTTGCTGCTCTAAAAAACACCTGGTAACACAAACAGGACAACACCTGATTCAAAAGACTTGCACTGCAGTCCCTGTCCTAATGATCTCATATTAGGGCTCACTAATTTACTTAAACACAAAGCATCATAATAAGCCAAAATAAATGCACACTCAAATAGTTTACTCTCATATGGTGAAAAACAAACTTTGGGTAGAACCTCAATTTACTTACTTAACCTATTTAGCGTAACTGGCTCTCTCAAATCTGTGGGAGTAACCTGCCTCTGCTCCCAGCCCCTTACCAATGCTCTACCTAGATCCCTCAAACTCAAAGTTCTGTAGAAAAATGAAACCACTATGACTTTAGCTTGTGCCATCCCATGTGATACACCTATGTATTTTAACCTCATAAACTAATCAGGTACCTGCAGTTTATTAACCTTATTTGTGCACAAAATATCTTCCACTCTACCCAAGATTTCAAGTAACTGTGACAAGTAGCAGGGGCAACTACATTCCTCAGCATTTCCAGTGCGCTGACCCCAATGTCCACTAAAGGAAGGGTGGACAAATATGGCCATGTGCCTCAGCCTGAGGTTTTAACTTCCTAAACTCAGCCCACTGGAAACAAGACAATGCATCTGCTAATTTATTAGAAACCCCTGGAACATGCTTGGCTGAGAAGCTGTTGTTAAATCTCAAACAGTTCAAGAATAGAAAATGCAGCAACCTGATTACTGGAGGTAAAAACGAAAGATAGCTGGTAAATTGCATAGACAACACATAAAAAACACTAGTTATCTTTCCGGAACACCACCACTGATCCGACAACAAGGAAGAGTTCAACCACAGCTCCAGCAAAGTCACATTTTAAACCAAACCAGACTGAACCCAAGATGTCGGGCCAACACTCCACACACTACTTGTCTCCCCAGATAGCCCCAAAACCACAGGAGCCTGCAGCATCTGTAAACAGTGATAGGGTACTGTTCGGAACAGGAGGAGGCAACCAGATGCAGTTGAGGTCTGACAAAAAATACAACCATACCTGAAAATCTTCTCACTGGACAGATATATAATCCTAGGTGCTTGTTTGTGCCCCCCTAATACTTACTCTAGTCTGTGAAAATTTTGTCCATGGGTATTACTTGCAACACAAAGTTTAAGAGATCCACAAGGACTGTAGCCATTTCAGCTGAAGCCCCTGATACACCAAAGTCTCCTCAACCGCTTGCCTTGACTATTGCACCTTAACTATTGGAAGCCTGTATAGCTGCACCAAAGAATTTATCTCAATGTCAAGAAATAAAATTACTGTGCAAGGTCCCTCTGATTTATCCTCTGCAAGGGGTACGCCAAAATATTTTGCTTTCTGCTGCATCTGTTATTAGCTTATGACACTAAGGGGAATTTGCTGGAGCTACAAGCAGGAAATCATCAAAAAAGTGAAGCACGTCTGGGACACATGTCACCCTTTCAACCACCCAATGAAGGTATGTGGTAAAAGATGATATGGAACACCCCATGGGTAAGCACTGGTCCATGTAATAACTACAGCAAAACTTGCATTCCATGAGGTAAAAACTGGAGTGTTTAATTGGCAACAAATGGTAGGCCGATTCAACATCCAACTTAGCCATATGGGCCCCTGAACCCGCCTTCCTTACCAAACTAAAGACATCCGCGAACAACTGATACAGGACCAAGGAATCCTCAGACAATAAGATCATTCACGGGTGCCCCTTCAGGGTAAAATAGATATTGAATTAGCAGAAACTTGTCCAGTTCTTTCTTGGGTACAACGTCTAATGGCGAAATGACCGAGTCTGGTAATGGAGGGTCATCAAAAGGCCCTTAAATCCAGCTCATCCTCCTTTTTAAGTTTCTCTTGCACTTCTTCAGGGTACTGATTTTCTGAGGAAATATTCCTAATATACTTGGCAGGCATTACTGAATGTTTAATGGGGCTTACAAAACCTTCCCCTAAACCATAAATTAAATCCTGCGCTACTTTTATGTTTGGGTACAATTGAAGCAACTCAAGCAGACACCCTTGTTAGCAGTTTGGGAGTGAGAGGAAATATGCTGTGCATTACCTGACTTTAACTTATGAGAGCAATCAATAAATGGATGTGCACCGACACAATGCGTACACATGTATTTAAAGATGCAATTAGCGCCCATGTCACATGCCTTTTCCTGGTACTTCCAGCACTCTTTACCAACCTTCTTCTTAAACAACAGTGACTGCCTCCTTGCTGGAATTTGCCCTACTGAAGCTTATTCCCCTGCTCCAAGGTTGGACCAAAGGTCCATATCCTTAATACCAAAACTAAATATCTTATTGTCTTCAAGTTTCCTCCAAAGCTTGTAGTCATACTTCCACCATGCATATTCTCTGCATTTAGAGTTTATCTCATCTATTATGTCCATATATTTAAGTATATTCAAATCCTATTTTGTACCAGATAATAAGATGCAAAGACTCTGAATCATCAGAGTCCCCAGATATATTGGTGTCTCCCCAATTGCCCATGGGTGTAGGTGCAGAAGTTGACTCACCAGGAGTCGGTGCAGATGCTGCAGGATTTGATGATCCTTTTGTCACTGTTGTGGATGTATAAGCATCAGCCATCACAGTTACACAGGTCACCACTCTCTGCCACCCCTCAGCCTCCTTTGCCTTACCCTCTATCCATACTGCAATGATGAAAATCAAGAAGGCTGTGCAATGCCCCTTACATCACTATGTTCTCCCTCCAATACCCAGGAACCATCTGCTCCAGATGATTCCCTCACTACTACTTTAGCAGCCTGTGCAGCTACAACGCTGCTCCTGGCATCTTTCTGTCTCACTCAAGCTGCTTCCCTCACTGTGATTCACCTGAGCCCCAAGCCCTTGCTGTTTTGATGGCCCAATTCTATGACTCTTCTTCACCTGCTTTACTGCCCCATAGGTCCTGCCCTAGCCCCTTTCTCAATTCCCCGACCTCTCTTCATCCCTGCTCTTCCTGCAATAGCTTTTTGATAGCAGGAAAGGCATGCCACAAAAGGGGCATAGTCTATTTGCCCGCAAACTGCCAGCTGAGATTCCCTATGAACCCTTGAAGCCTTTGGGAAAGCCATGGCTACAGAGTGCACTGCAGACATCACATTCGAGGGAGCTTGAGATGCACTGTCTCCAATGAGTACTTTCAAAAAAAGAAAATGGGACATTCCTTCAAAAAGTTCTCGGGACCAAAGGAGATTGGGGTATATTTATCAGTGTGCGAGCGGACATGATACGAAGTAACGTATCATGTCCGCCACACATTGTTCTTGTGAACTGCTGGTGCAATGCCGCCCCCTGCCGATTCGTGGCCAATCGGGAGCTAGCAGGGGATGTCAATCAACCCGATCGTATTCGATTGGGTTGATTTCTGTCTGCCGCCTCAGAGCAGGCGGACAAGTTATGAAGCATTGTTCTTTAGACCATACGGAGCTTGATAAATATGCCCCAGTGTGTAAAAAAACGTGACAATCCTGTTAAAAACAGGACTTCTGGTCACCCTGGTATATATATATATATATGTGTGTTTATATATGCACATACATATTTAAACATATAAACACATACATATACACATATACACATATATACATACAAACATACAAATATTTAGACATATGTATACACAAATACTATTACCCAAATCCTGAATTCCAAAATCCAAACTTAGTCTGAAATCCAAATTTTTCCCCGCCAGTAAGTCACACTCTTTTCTGTCTGCGTCTTCGGTTTGTTTGTTTTTGTGTTCTAAAATGCAAATAATGGTCTATATTTATCTAAAACAACAAATATTACCTTTCTGATTAAGTTATTTAGTGATGTCGCAAACCTAAAATTTTCAGTTCACGAACGGCGAACGCAAACTTCCGCAAATGTTCGCGAACGGGCGAACCGGGCGAACCGCCATAGACTTCAATAGGCAGGCGAATTTTAAATCCCACAGGGACTCTTTCTGGCCACAATAGTGATGGAAAAGTTGTTTCAAGGGGACTAACACCTGGACTGTGGCATGCCGGAGGGGGATCCATGGCAAAACTCCCATGGAAAATTACATAGTTGATGCAGAGTCTGGTATTAATCCATAAAGGGCATAAATCACCTAACATTCCTAAATTGTTCTGAATAACGTGCTTTAAAACATCAGGTATGATGTTGTATCGATCAGGTAGTGTAAGCGTTATGCCCGCTTCACAGTGACAGACCAAACTCCCTGTTTAATGCACCGCAAACAACCGCAAACAGTCCATTTGCACAACCGCAAACTCCCCATTTGCACAAGGTTGGACATGAGCTCTGCAATGACTGCATTCTGGTGGTGGCAACAGCATGCGTTGATTGGCGTGCTGTCTGGCTGACCCCGGGTGGCGATGCATGCTGTCTAACTGTGCCACTAGCTCCTTGTGATGACCTCCCCCTGCTTCCAACTCGTCTCCTCCTCCTCTCTGTCTCCCCATCTGAACTTTCCCCCTGTTCTTCTTCTCTTCTAGCGGGCACCCACATGACATCCACGGACGCATCGTCATCATCAACCACTTCACTTGTATCTGACAACTCAACAAAGGAAGCAGCAGCGGGTACAACATCATCATCATCGCACCGTACGTCCATGTGTGTAATGCTGCCTGACTGAGACATATCCCTGTTATCTACATCCTCTGGCAATAATGGTTGGGCATCACTCATTTCTTCCAACTGATGTGTAAATAACTCATCTGACAGATCAAGTGAAGTGGCTGTGGTGCTAGTGTTGGTAGTGGTGGCAGGCGGTTGAGTGGTAACTTGAGAGGTGCCCAAAGCTAAGCTGGAGGAGGATGGTGCGTCAAGGTTCCGAGCGGAAGCTGTAGAAGATTTGGTGGTCTATGTTAGCCAGTCAACTATGCCCTCAGAACTTTTCGAGTTCAGGGTACGTTGCCTCTGAACACTGGGCATTATTCTAGTGCCAAAGGGAATTACAGCACCACGACCACGACGGCCCCTGCGGGGTGGCCTGCCTCTGCCTGTCATTTTTTTTTTTGATTAGTGGTACTATGCGTGCAAGCTACTGTGACAATAGATATGAGTGGCACTGTGCACTGGCAGAAGTTGGCAGAGTAGACGCTGTAGGCCTGACACACACGCTTGCAGACAACTAACTGCTATTCAATCTATTACATTCAAAATTGTATTTTTTTTTAAATGTACACTACTGTTACACCAGATATGAGTTGCACTGGTGTGACACTGTGCCCTGGCAGGCCCTGAAACGCACACGTGTGAAGGAAACTGACTGCTATTATTTCACAGTCAAATTTCTAGTTTTTTTTTTAATGTACACTACTGTTACACCAGATATGAGTTGCACTGGTGTGACACTGTGCCCTGGCAGGCCCTGAAACGCACACGTGTGAAGGAAACTGACTGCTATTATTTCACAGTCAAATTTCTAGTTTTCTTTTTAATGTACACTACTGTTACACCAGATATGAGTTGCACTGGTGTGACACTGTGCTCTGGCAGGCCCTGAAACGCACACGTGTGAAGGAAACTGACTGCTATTATTTCACAGTCAAAAAGTGTTTTTTTTTTAAATGTACACTACTGTTACACCAGATATGAGTTGCACTGGTGTGACACTGTGCCCTGGAAGGCCCAGAAACGCACACGCGTGAAGGAAACTGACTGCTATTATTTCACAGTCAAATTTCTATTTTTTTTTTTAATGTACACTACTGTTTCACCAGATATGAGTTGCACTGGTGTGACACTGTGCCCTGGCAGGCCCTGAAACGCACACGTGTGAAGGAAACTGACTGCTATTATTTCAGTCATTTCTAGTTTTTTTTTTAACTCCTTAATGACCGAGGACGTACGCCATACGTCCTCAGAAAAAATACAGTTAACGCCTGAGGACGTATGGCGTACGTCCTCGGTTTGGAGAGCAGCTGGAAGCGATCCTGATCGCTTCCAGCTGCTTTCCGGTTATTGCAGGATGCCTCAATATCGAGGCATCCTGCAATAACAAATTTTACCCCTCCGGTGCAGAGAGAGCCACTCTGTGGCCCTCTCTGCACCGGGCATAGATGGCCGCATTCGTTGGTGGGTGGGAGCTGAAGTGGGAGGTGGGTGGGCGGCCATCGATGCGGTCCTTGTCAGAGAGGGGGGCGGGATCGGGGGCGGGATCGCCGGGGGCGCGCGCGTGCACGGGAGGAGGCGGGCGCGTGCACGGGGAGGGAGCGGGTGGGAACCGCTACACTACAGAAAAAAATGTTTTTATAAGTGGGAGAAAGGGGTGCAAAATATTTAGTACTTGGAAATCTAAGTGATCTGGGAGCGGGTGGGGGATTGGTCTGGGGGGGGGGGAAGCTACACTACAGAAAAATGAAATAAAAATTAAAAAAAAACATTTTATTTGCAAACTGGGTACTGGCAGACAGCTGCCAGTACCCAATATGGCCCCCAATAAGGCAGAGGGGGAGGGTTAGGAAGCTGTTTTTGGGGGGATCAGGGAGGTTGGGGGCTAAGGGGGGGATCCTATACAACAGCATATGTAAATATGCTAAAAAATATATATATATATAAAAAAAAAAGATACCTTTTATTTTAATACTGGCAGACTTTCTGCCAGTACTTAAGATGGCAGGGACAATTGTGGGGTGGGGGAGGGAAGAGAGCTCTTTGGGAGGGATCAGGGGGTCTGATGTGTCAGGTAGGAAGCTGATCTCTACACTAAAGCTAAATTTTTTTTTAATTTGATCGCATTTGGCGGTGAAATGGTGGCATGAAATATACCAAAATGGGCCTACATCAATACTTGGGGTTGTCTACTACACTACACTAAAGCTAAAATTAACCCTACAAGCTCCCTACAAGCTCCCTAATTAACCCCTGCACCGCTGAGCATAATAAACGTGTGGTGCGCAGCGGCATTTAGCGGCCTTCTAATTACCAAAAATCAATGCCAAAGCCATATATGTCTGCTATTTCTGAAAAAAGGGGATTCCAGAGAAGCATTTACAACCATTTGTGCCATAATTGCACAAAATGTTTGTAAATGATTTCAGTGAGAAACCTAAAATTTGGAAAAATGTAACTTTTTTTTTTATTTGATCGCATTTGGCGGTGAAATGGTGGCATGAAATATACCAAGATGGGCCTAGATCAATACTTTGGGTTGTCTACTACACTACACTAAAGCTAAAATTACCCCAAAAAGCTCCCTACATGCTCCCTAATTAACCCCTTCACTGCTGGACATAATACACGTGTGGTGCGCAGTGGCATTTAGTGGCCTTCTAATTATCAAAAAGCAACGTCAAAGCCAAATATGTCTGCTATTTCTGAACAAAGGGGATCCCAGAGAAAATTGTACAACCATTTATGCCATAATTGCACAAGCTATTTGTAAATAATTTCAGTGAGAAACCTAAAGTTTGTGAAAAAATTTGTGAAAAAGTGAACAATTTTTTTTATTTGATCGAATTTGGTGGTGAAATGGTGGCATGAAATATACCAAAATGGGCCTAGATCAATACTTTGGGATGTCTTCTAAAAAATAATATATACATGTCAATGGCTATTCAGGGATTCCTGACAGATATCAGGGTTCCAATGTAACTAGCGCTCATTTTGAGAAAAAATGGTTTGGAAATAGCAAAGTGCTACTTGTATTTATGGCCCTATAACTTGCAAAAAAAGCAAAGAACATGTAAACATTGGGTATTTATAAACTCATAAACTATTTAGCATGGGTGTTTTTTGGTGGTTGTAGATGAGTAACAGATTTTTGGGGTCAAAGTTAGAAAAAGTGTGTTTTTTTCCATTTTTTCCTCATATTTTATAATTTTTTTTATAGTAAATTATAGGATATGATGAAAATAATGGTATCTTTAGAAAGTTCATTTCATGGCGAGAAAAACGGTATATAATATGTGTGGGTACAGTAAACGAGTAAGAGGAAAATTACAGCTAAACACAAACACCGCAGAAATGTAAAAATAGCCCTGGTCCCAAACGGACAGAAAATGGAAAAGTGCTGTGGTCATTAAGTGGTTAATGTACACTACTGTTACACCAGATATGAGTTGCACTGGTGTGACACTGTGCCCTGGCAGTCCCTGAAACGCACACGTGTGAAGGAAACTGACTGCTATTATTTCACAGTCAAAAAAGTGTTGTTTTTTTAAATGTACACTACTGTTACACCAGATATGAGTTGCGCTGGTGTGACACTGTGCCCTCGCAGTCTTTGAAATGCACATGTGTGAAGGAAACTGACTGCTATTATTTCACAGTCAAAAAAGTGTTGTTTTTTTTAAATGTACACTACTGTTACACCAGATATGAGTGGTGGCACTGGGCAAGTGGGCACCGTATACGCTGTGAGCCTGACACACACGTTGGCAGGCAGGCAACTTCAATTAGATTACACAGGAAAAAAAAAAGCAGACTGATGTTCTAGCCCTAAAAAGGGCTTTTTGGGGTGCTGTCCTTACAGCAGAGATCAGATGAGTCCTTCAGGACTGTAGTGGACACTGAATACACTAGCCTAGCTATCGATTTCCCTATTAAATCAGCAGCAGCTACACTGTCCCTCCTCTCACTAAGGCCTAGATTTGGAGTTCGGCGGTAAAAGGGCTGTTAACGCTCCGCAGGCTTTTTTCTGGCCGCACCATAAATTTAACTCTGGTATCGAGAGTTTAAACAAATGCTGCGTTAGGCTCCAAAAAAGGAGCGTAGAGCATTTTTACCGCAAATGCAACTCTCGATACCAGAGTTGCTTACGGACGCGGCCGGCCTCAAAAACGTGCTCGTGCACGATTCTCCCATAGGAAACAATGGGGCTGTTTGAGCTGAAAAAAAACCTAACACCTGCAAAAAAGCAGCGTTCAGCTCCTAACGCAGCCCCATTGTTTCCTATGGGAAAACACTTCCTACGTCTGCACCTAACACCCTAACATGTACCCCGAGTCTAAACACCCCTACCCTTACACTTATTAACCCCTAATCTGCCGCCCCCGCTATCACTGACACCTGCATATTTTTTTTAACCCCTAATCTGCCGCTCCGTAAACCGCCGCAACCTACGTTATCCCTATGTACCCCTAATCTGCTGCCCTAACATCGCGGACCCCTATATTATATTTATTAACCCCTAATCTGCCCCCCTCAACGTCGCCGACACCTGCCTACACTTATTAACCCCTAATCTGCCGAGCGGACCTGAGCGCTACTATAATAAAGTTATTAACCCCTAATCCGCCTCACTAACCCTATCATAAATAGTATTAACCCCTAATCTGCCCTCCAGTGACGTGCAGTGACGTCAAAGGCTGGTGAGGCACTGGCTGTGATACGCCAGAGAAACACATATATGAACCTGACAGAGGCAGCTTAAATTTACGATTAAATAAGCAGGTTACAGGTCCAATTTACTGCTATTATTAAATTTGCTTCATTCTCTTGGTATCCTTTGCAGAAGGATATGCAGCAATGAACTACTGGGTGCTAACTGAACACATTAAATGAGCCAATGACAAGAGGCACATATGTGCAGCCACCAATCACCAGTAGTGCATTGCTGCTCCTTAGCCTATCTAGGTATGCTTTTCAAATAATACCAAAAGAAGTAAAATGTAAAGTTGTTCAATATTTTTATTTTTTTTATCTGAAACATGTAAGAAAAAAATTGTGTTTAATGCTCCTTTAACATTGTGAAACAAATTAACATTCATCTACTAAAATACATCTTAAAGGGACAGGAAACCCCAAAATGTTCTTTCCTGGTTTGGATAGAACATACAAACACATCTAGTTAGCCAATAACAAGGGACAAATGTGTGCAGGCACCAATCAGCAGCTAGCTCCCACTAGTGTATGATGTGTGTATTAGTTTTCAACAAGGGATACTAAGAAAAAAAAGGTACATTTGAAAATAAAAGTGAATTTAAAAGTGTCTTAAAATGACATGCTCTATCTCAAACATTCAAGTTTAATTTTGACTTTACTATCCCTTTAAGTAACACAATCCATGATTTGTATTCTCTATTAGTTTTTATCCTTCCTTACAAAGCAACTGCAATTGTATTTCTTAAAGGGACATGAAACCCTACATTTTTATTTAATGATTTAGGTAGAACAAACAATTATTTGAAACTACTTTCCAGTTTACTTTTTATCTAATCTCCTTCATTCTCTTTGTATCATTTGAAATAGCAGCAATGCATTACAGGTTTCTAACTGAACACATGGGTGAGCCAATGACAATCGGTTTATAGATGCAGCCACCAATCAGCAGCTAGAACCTAGGTTCTTTGCTGCTCCTGAGCTTTCCTAGATAAACCTTTCAGCAAAGGATAACAAGAGAAGGAAGCAAATTAAATAATAGAAGTAAATTGTAAATTTTCTAATTAATTTTATACCTGATCTGAATCATAAAAGAAAAATACACACATACACTGACACCTCCAGGACTGAGGCTACACACATACACTGACACCTCTAGGGCAGAGGCTACACACATACACTGACACCTCTAGGGCAGAGGCTACACACATACACTGACACCTCTAGGGCTGAGGATACTACATACACTGACACCTCTAGGACTGAGGATACAACACATACACTGACACTTCTAGAACTGAGGATACACACATACACTGACACCTCTAGGGCTGAGGATACTACATACACTGACACCTCTAGGACTGAGGATACACACCTACACTGACACCTCTAGGAGTGAGGATACACACATACACTGACACTTCTAGAACTGAGGATACACACATACACTGACACTTCTAGAACTGAGGATACACACATACACTGACACCTCTAGGAGTGAGGATACTACATACACTGACACCTCTAGGACTGAGGATACACACCTACACTGACACCTCTAGGAGTGAGGATACACACATACACTGACACCTCTAGAGCTGAGGATACACACCTACACTGACACCTCTAGGACTGAGGATACACACATACACTGACACCTCTAGGACTGTGGATACACACATACACTGACACACTGACACCTCTAGGACTGAGGATACAACACATACACTGACACCTCTAGGACTGAGAATACGCACATACACTGATCTCTAGGACTGAGGATACACACATACACTGACACCCCTAGGACTGAGGATACACACATACACTGACACCTCTAGGACTGAGGATACACACATACACTGACACCTCTAGGACTGAGGATACACACATACACTGACACCTCTAGGACTGAGGATACACACATACACTGACACCTCTAGGACTGAGGATACACACATACACTGACACCTCTAGGACTGAGGATACACACATACACTGACACCTCTAGGACTGAGGATACACACATACACTGACACCTCTAGGACTGAGGATACACACATACACTGACACCTCTAGGACTGAGGATACACACATACACTGACACCTCTAGGACTGAGGATACACACATACACTGACACCTCTAGGACTGAGGATACACACATACACTGACACCTCTAGGACTGAGGATACACACATACACTGACACCTCTAGGACTGAGGATACACACATACACTGATCCTCTAGGACTGAGGATACACACATACACTGGTAGGACTGAGGATACACACATACACTGACATCAGTAGGACTGAGGATACACACATACACTGACATCAGTAGGACTGAGGATACACACATACACTGACACCTCTAGGACTGAGGATACACACATACACTGATACCTCTAGGACTGAGGATACACACATACACTGGTAGGACTGAGGATACACACATACACTGACATCAGTAGGACTGAGGATACACACATACACTGACATCAGTAGGACTGAGGATACACACATACACTGACATCAGTAGGACTGAGGATACACACATACACTGACATCAGTAGGACTGAGGATACACACATACACTGACACCTCTAGGACTGAGGATACACACATACACTGATACCTCTAGGACTGAGGATACACACATACACTGGTAGGACTGAGGATACACACATACACTGACATCAGTAGGACTGAGGATACACACATACACTGACATCAGTAGGACTGAGGATACACACATACACTGACATCAGTAGGACTGAGGATACACACATACACTGAGATTTATTTATATATATTTTTATATATATATATATATATATATATATATATATATATATATAAACAGACATACATATACACACACACTCCAAATAGATGTATCACCTATAACAATTTTACATCCATTAAAGACTAAATATAGAAGTGTGTGTGTGTGTATGTATATATATATATATATATATATATATATATATATATATATATATATATACACACACACACACACAAACACAGTCACTACACACACATTAAAATAGATGTACCACCAATAACAAGTTTACACATCCTTTAAAGACTAAATATATAAGAAAGTATAAATATATACACATACACACACACATATTACAAATAGATGTATTACTACACACTAAACTGGCTATTTTAGTAGCTATTCGGAATATGCTATTCTGTACAAAAACGTTCATACTAGTCCATTGTAAATTAGACTGTTAAATATTTAGGTGCAATATTCACACTTGTTAAAAAAACAAAATGAAAGCAGAGCATACTCACTTCAGCAAGAGACAGGATGATGATGCAGTGAAGCTTGAAGCAACAAGCCCCTCCCATGTAATTGTAAGCTACTGCCCGGTAGCTAGAAGTTGGAGTGTAATTAACCCCATAGTTGCCAGAAAGGCTGCAATACAGTTGCAGTCCTCTCTGGTAGCTAAGGGTTAAAAGTAGCAAGTTTTTTTTAATTGCTTTTTTAATGCAGTATAGAGTGTCCTGAGCCCACAGTAAAGAGAAGCAGCAGGATGTGGGGAGGAAAGTTGTGCTCTGCAGCTCTCTCCCTGCCAGCAACCCTTCATTTTTAACGGAAGCAGCACACTGAGCAGTCACTCACATTTCACTTGAGCTATGATACACAGTTGAGTGACAACACAGTGCACACAGTCTCAGATAATCAGATTCAATACAGAGTTAGACACATATTAGGCTGGGGAAATTGCCAGCTCAGCTCAGCTGTCAGATAGCACGCTGTTGCTGTTGTGGAAGAGCTGCTAGCTGACAATCTCCCCAGTCGGCTGCTCATTGACACATCCTTGCAGGTGCAGCATTCAGGAGACCTTGCAAACTGGTCTCTTACTGTGGGCAGGGGAATCTGACTTCCTGAACCTCCCTTACTATTCTGCAATCCGCTGACATATGGAGGCAAACAGTACTGTAGCAGTGCAGCATACCACTGCCTGTCTGACCGCTCAGGAGCCAGGCGTGTTTGTGGTCACATTAGTCAGTATAAAAAGTTGGAGCTGCATGACTCCTGCTGCTGCATGTGTATGTAATGTAAATAAGCCTCTGATTCTGCCGCTAACATTAGTGTCCCCCTGCTTTTAGGATTACACTGACTCACTGCACTATAGTTACTCTCAGACGGTGGCTGCTAAAAAAATAATTAAAATAATTTCTTACCTTAACTGACTGCCGTCTTCACCACCTTTTTTTCACTTCCCGCCACCAGTCCTACTCCTAGACAGGAACATGCCTTCAGAGTCAACTCCAGAGACACTGACAGTCACAGTCACGTGACACTCTGCTCCGGTACCTGACCACTGATTGGCTCGGACATTTTTAGAGAGCAGCCTCTGTTGGCAGCATGTGGGCGGCAAAGAGCCAATAAGCACCCTCATGCTGCTCATAGAAAAATTTAGAAAGCCATCTATGTTGCGCAATGGAGGGGAGCTGACTGGCTCACAGCCTCTCCTTTATTGCGCAATATGGATGCAAACACATCATCTTGTTGCTCAGTTGCTAGTACATTCATGGCGGAGTCTGCATTCAGGGGGGGGGTACCCAGGGGTACAATTTTTTTTTTTATAAACTTTAAAAAAAAATATATAAACTTTAAAAAAAAATGTTTTTTAATAAAACAAAGTTAAAAAAAGTGTAATACCCACTTAGGACAGGGGAGGCGCTGCCTCCCCTGCCTCCTATGACAGCACGTCACTGCTGCCCTCCCTAACATCGCCGACACCTACCTTCAATTATTAACCCCTAATCTGCCGAGCGGACCTCACCGCTACTATAATAAATGTATTAACCCCTAAAGCTAAGTCTAACCCTAATACTAACACCCCCCTAACTTAAATATAATTTACATCTAACGAAATAAATTAACTCTTATTAAATAACTTATTCCTATTTAAAGCTAAATACTTACCTGTAAAATAAATCCTAATATAGCTACAATATAAATTATAATTATATTATAGCTATTTTAGGATTAATATTTATTTTACAGGCAACTTTGTAATTATTTTAACCAGGTACAATAGCTATTAAATAGTTAAGAACTATTTAATAGTTACCTAGTTAAAATAATAACAAATTTACCTGTAAAATAAATCCTAACCTAAGATATAATTAAACCTAACACTACCCTATCAATAAATTAATTAAATAAACTACCTACAATTACCTACAATTAACCTAACACTACACTATCAATAAATTAATTAAACACAATTGCTACAAATAAATACAATTAAATAAACTAGCTAAAGTACAAAAAATAAAAAAGAACTAAGTTACCAAAAATAATAAAATATTTACAAACATAAGAAAAATATTACAACAATTTTAAACTAATTACACCTACTCTAAGCCCCCTAATAAAATAACAAAGCCCCCCAAAATAAAAAATTCCCTACCCTATTCTAAATTAAAAAAGTTACAAGCTCTTTTACCTTACCAGCCCTGAACAGGGCCCTTTGCGGGGCATGCCCCAAGGATTTCAGCTCTTTTGCCTGTAAAAAAAAACATACAATACCCCCCCCCCAATATTACAACCCACCACCCACATACCCCTAATCTAACCCAAACCCCCCTTAAATAAACCTAACACTAAGCCCCTGAAGATCTTCCTACCTTGTCTTCACCATACCAGGTTCACCGATCCGTCCTGGCTCCAACATCTTCATCCAACCCAAGCGGAGGTTGGCGATCCATCATCCGGTGCTGAAGAGGTCCAGAAGAGGCTCCAAAGTCTTCCTCCTATCCGGCAAGAAGAGGACATCCGGACCGGCAAACATCTTCTCCAAGCGGCATCTTCAATCTTCTTCCATCTGGTGCGGAGCGGGTCCATCTTGAAGCAGGCGACGCGGATCCATCCTCTTCTTCCGTTGTCTCCCGACGAATGACGGTTCCTTTAAGGGACGTCATCCAAGATGGCGTCCCTCGAATTCCGATTGGCTGATAGGATTCTATCAGCCAATCGGAATTAAGGTAGGAATTTTCTGATTGGCTGATGGAATCAGCCAATCAGAATCAAGTTCAATCCGATTGGCTGATCCAATCAGCCAATCAGATTGAGCTCGCATTCTATTGGCTGATCGGAAAAGCCAATAGAATGCGAGCTCAATCTGATTGGCTGATTGGATCAGCCAATCGGATTGAACTTGATTCTGATTGGCTGATTCCATCAGCCAATCAGAAAATTCCTACCTTAATTCCGATTGGCTGATAGAATCCTATCAGCCAATCGGAATTCGAGGGACGCCATCTTGGATGACGTCCCTTAAAGGAACCGTCATTCGTCGGGAGACAACGGAAGAAGAGGATGGATCCGCGTCGCCTGCTTCAAGATGGACCCGCTCCGCACCGGATGGAAGAAGATTGAAGATGCCGCTTGGAGAAGATGTTTGCCGGTCCGGATGTCCTCTTCTTGCCGGATAGGAGGAAGACTTTGGAGCCTCTTCTGGACCTCTTCAGCACCGGATGATGGATCGCCAACCCCCGCTTGGGTTGGATGAAGATGTTGGAGCCAGGACGGATCGGTGAACCTGGTATGGTGAAGACAAGGTAGGAAGATCTTCAGGGGCTTAGTGTTAGGTTTATTTAAGGGGGGTTTGGGTTAGATTAGGGGTATGTGGGTGGTGGGTTGTAATGTTGGGGGGGGGTATTGTATGTTTTTTTTTACAGGCAAAAGAGCTGAAATCCTTGGGGCATGCCCCGCAAAGGGCCCTGTTCAGGGCTGGTAAGGTAAAAGAGCTTGTAACTTTTTTAAATTTAGAATAGGGTAGGGAATTTTTTATTTTGGGGGGCTTTGTTATTTTATTAGGGGGTTTAGAGTAGGTGTAATTAGTTTAAAATTGTTGTAATATTTTTCTTATGTTTGTAAATATTTTATTATTTTTTGTAACTTAGTTCTTTTTTATTTTTTGTACTTTAGCTAGTTTATTTAATTGTATTTATTTGTAGCAATTGTGTTTAATTAATTTATTGATTGTGTAGTGTTAGGTTAATTGTAGGTAATTGTAGGTAGTTTATTTAATTATTTTATTGATAGTCTAGTGTTAGGTTTAATTATATCTTAGGTTAGGATTTATTTTACAGGTAAATTTGTTATTATTTTAACTAGGCAACTATTAAATAGTTCTTAACTATTTAATAGCTATTGTACCTGGTTAAAATAATTACAAAGTTGCCTGTAAAATAAATATTAATCCTAAAATAGCTATAATATAATTATAATTTATATTGTAGCTATATTAGGATTTATTTTACAGGTAAGTATTTAGCTTTAAATAGGAATAAGTTATTTAATAAGAGTTAATTTATTTCGTTAGATGTAAATTATATTTAACTTAGGGGGGTGTTAGTGTTAGGGTTAGACTTAGCTTTAGGGGTTAATCAATTTATTAGAATAGCGGTGAGCTCCGGTCGTCAGATTAGGGGTTAATAATTGAAGGTAGGTGTCGGCGATGTTAGGGAGGGCAGATTAGGGGTTAATACTATTTATGATAGGGTTAGTGAGGCGGGTTAGGGGTTAATAACTTTATTATAGTAGCGCTCAGGTCCGCTCGGCAGATTAGGGGTTAATAAGTGTAGGCAGGTGTCGGCGACGTTGAGGGGGGGCAGATTAGGGGTTAATAAATATAATATAGGGGTCGGCGGTGTTAGGGGTAGCAGATTAGGGGTACATAGGGATAACGTAGGTGGCGGCGCTTTGCGGTTGGAAGATTAGGGGTTAATTATTTTAAGTAGCTGGCGGCGACGTTGTGGGGGGCAGGTTAGGGTTTAATAAATGTAATATAGGGGTCGGCGGTGTTAGGGGCAGCAGATTAGGGGTACATAAGTATAACGTAGGTGGCGGTCGGCAGATTAGGGGTTAAAAATTTAAATCGAGTGGCGGCGATGTGGGGGGAGCTCGGTTTAGGGGTACATAGGTAGTTTATGGGTGTTAGTGTACTTTAGGGTACAGTAGTTAAGAGCTTTATGAACCGGCGTTAGCCCAGAAAGCTCTTAACTCCTGCTATTTTCAGGCGGCTGGAATTTTGTCGTTAGAGCTCTAACGCTCACTTCAGAAACGACTCTAAATACCGGCGTTAGAAAGATCCCATTGAAAAGATAGGATACGCAAATGGCGTAGGGGGATCTGCGGTATGGAAAAGTCGCGGCTGAAAAGTGAGCGTTAGACCCTTTAATCACTGACTCCAAATACCAGCGGGCGCCCAAAACCAGCGTTAGGAGCCTCTAACGCTGGTTTTGACGGCTACCGCCGAACTCCAAATCTAGGCCTAAGAATGCAGCTTCCGAATGAATCTAAAATGGATGCTGTCCAGGAGGTGGGTGGGTCTGAGAGGGAGGGTCTGCTGCTGATTGGCTGGAATGTGTCTGCTGACTGTGAGGTACAGGGTCAAAGTTTACTCAATGATGACGAATAGGGGCAGACCGAACATTGCATATGTTCGACCTTCACGGCGAACGCGAACATGCTATGTTCGCCGGGAACTATTCGCCTGCGAACTATTGGCGACATCACTACTTACTATATATCTTTCTGAGGGTACTATTACAAAAATAGTAAAAATATTATAAAACTATCTTTAGGTTGCATGCAAGCTGTCAGGGCCGGCCCTAGCCATTGCGGGGCCCAAGGCAGGATGACAAAATGGGGCCCCCTTTCTCCCCACCCCCAACCCAACCCAACCCAACCCAATCTCTGCCCCCAACCCCGCCCCACAGCTTTTAAAATAAAATAAAAATAAAAAATCATTTAAGGTAATGCACAGCATTTTATATATAAAACCCCCATAAATCCACTAATGTGGAGCACTATAACATTGTATATATTGCAATATACCATTTTTACTATTGATACAACTGTTGTATATAATGAAGAATTATGCTGACAATTAGGAACAGTTGAGTTGAACTGGGCCTTATTTTTATGTGTTTTCTTATGATAACAAGAACATTACAGAGACGCCAGGGCCGGCCTTAGCAAGTGCAGGTCCCTAGGCAGATTGACAGCCCGGGGCCTCTACCCAGAACAAAAAATACTTAAAGGAAATGGGGCAATGCACTGTACCACACAAACACACAGATATAATACACACAGAGATATTTATATACACATACATCAACACACTCAGACACATACACAGGTACACAGGTGTACACAGCCCACACACACCACACAGCCCACACACACACACACACAGCCTACACACAATAAAATAAATGGTGCCCCCAGCAATAAAATTAAGCCCCCAGCAATAAAATTAAGCCCCTAGCCCCCCTGCAATAAAATGATGTCCCAGCCCCACTGTAAAAAAATTATGCCCCAGCACAAAAATGATGCCCCAGCAATAAAATGATGCCCCATCTCCCCTGCAATAAAATGATGCCCCCAACAAAATTATGATGCCACCAGCAATAAATGATTCCCCCAGCAATAAAATTAAACCCCCCAACCCCCTGCAATAAAATGATGCCCAGTCCCCCTGCAATAAAATGATGCCCCATCCCCACTGAAATAAAATGATGCCCCCAGCAATAAAATTAAACCCCCCAACCCCCTTGCAATAAAATAATGCCCAGTCCCCCTGCAATAAAATGATGCCCCCAGTCCCCTGAAAAAAAAGATGCCCCAGCAATAAAATGATGCTCAGCTCCCCTGCAATAAAATGATGCCCCAGCCCCTGAACTAAAATGATACCCCCAACAAAAATATGATACCCCCAGCACCCCTGCAATAAATGATGCACCCAGCAATAAAATGAAGCCCCCAGCCCCCCAGCAATAAAATGATGTCCCAGCCCCACTGCAATAAAATGATGCCCCGGCAATAAAATGAAGCCCCCTGCAATAAAATGATGCCCCCAGCTCCACTGCAATAAAATGATTCACCAGCTCCACTGCAATGATGCCCCCAGCAATAAAAGGATGCCCAGTCTCCCTGCAATAAAATGATGTCCCATCCCCACTGCAATAAAATGATGCCCCATCCCCACTGCAATAAATGATGCCCCCAGCCCCTGCAATAAAATGATGCCCCCAGCACCCCTGCAATAAATGATGCACCCAGCAATAAAATGAAGCCCCAGCCCCCATGCAATAAAATAATGTCCCATCCCCACTGCATAAAAATGATGCCCCATCCCCACTGCAATAAATAATGTCCCAGCAATAAAATGAAGCCCCCCTGCAATAAAATGATGCCCACCCCCTGCTATAAGATGATGCCCCTGCAATAAAATGATGCCCCCAGCCCCCTTGCAATAAATGATTCCCCCAGCCCAACTGCAATGATGCCCCCAGTAATAAAATGATGCCCTGTCCCCCTGCAATAAAATAATGTCCCATCCCCACTGCAATAAAATGATGCCCCATCCCCACTGCAATAAATTATGCTCCCAGCAATAAAATGAAGCCCCCCAGCAATAAAATGAAACCCCCCTGTAATAAAATAATGCCAGGTCCCCCTGCAATAAAATGATGCCCCTGCAATAAAATGATGCCTCCAGCCCCCCTGCAAAAAAATGATGCCCCATCAATAAAATTATGCCCCAGCTCCCCTGCAATAAAATGATGCCCCCAGCCCCTGCAATAAAATGATGCCCCCAACAAAAATATGATGCCCCCAGTACCCCTACAATAAATGATGCACCCAGCAATAAAATGAAGCCCCCTGCAATAAAATTATGCCCCAGCCCCACTGCAATAAAATGATGCCCCCAGCCCCACTGCAATAAATGATGCCCCCAGCAATAAAATGTAGCCCCCCTGCAAAAAAAATGATGCCCCCAGCACAAACATGATGCCCCAGCAATAAAATTATATCCCATCTCCCCTGCAATAAAATGATGCCCCCAGCTCCACTGCAATAAAATGATTCACCAGCTCCACTGCAATGATGCCCCCAGCAATAAAAGGATGCCCAGTCTCCCTGCAATAAAATGATGTCCCATCCCCACTGCAATAAAATGATGCCCCATCCCCACTGCAATAAATGATGCCCCCAGCCCCTGCAATAAAATGATGCCCCCAGCACCCCTGCAATAAATGATGCACCCAGCAATAAAATGAAGCCCCAGCCCCCATGCAATAAAATAATGCCCCAGCCCCACTGCAATAAAATTATGCCCCCAGCCCCCACTGTGACAAATGATGCCCCCAGCAATAAAATGAAGCCCCCTGCAATAGAATGATGCCCAGCCCCCTGCAATAAGATGATGCCCCTGCAATAAAATGATGCCCCCAGCCCCTGCAATAAATGATTCCCCCAGCCCCACTGCAATGATGCCCCCAGCAATAAAATGATGCAAAGTCCCCCTGCAATAAAATGATGTCCCATCCCCACTGCATAAAAATGATGCCCCATCCCCACTGCAATAAATAATGTCCCAGCAATAAAATGAAGCCCCCCTGCAATAAAATGATGCCCACCCCCTGCTATAAGATGATGCCCCTGCAATAAAATGATGCCCCCAGCCCCCTTGCAATAAATGATTCCCCCAGCCCAACTGCAATGATGCCCCCAGTAATAAAATGATGCCCAGTCCCCCTGCAATAAAATAATGTCCCATCCCCACTGCAATAAAATGATGCCCCATCCCCACTGCAATAAATTATGCTCCCAGCAATAAAATGAAGCCCCCCAGCAATAAAATGAAACCCCCTTGTAAAAAAATAATGCCAGGTCCCCCTGCAATAAAATGATGCCCCTGCAATAAAATGATGCCCCCAGCCCCCCTGCAAAAAAATGATGCCCCATCAATAAAATTATGCCCCAGCTCCCCTGCAATAAAATGATGCCCCCAGCCCCTGCAATAAAATGATGCCCCCAACAAAAATATGATGCCCCCAGTACCCCTACAATAAATGATGCACCCAGCAATAAAATGAAGCCCCCTGCAATAAAATGATGCCCCAGCCCCACTGCAATAAAATGATGCCCCAGCCCCACTGCAATAAAATGATGCCCCCAGCCCCACTGCAATAAATGATGCCCCCAGCAATAAAATGTAGCCCCCCTGCAAAAAAAATGATGCCCCCAGCACAAACATGATGCCCCAGCAATAAAATTATATCCCATCTCCCCTGCAATAAAATTATGCCCCCAATAAAAATATGATGTCCCCAGCAATAAAATGATGTCCTCAGACCCCAACAATAAAATTAATCCCCCCTGCAATAAAATGATGCCCTAGCCCCCCTTCAATTGCCCCCAGCCCCCTGCAATAAAATGAAGCCTCCCTGCAATAAAATGAAGCCCAGTCCCCCTGCAATAAAATTATACTCCAGCTCCCTGCAATAAAATTATGTCCAAGGCCCAGCCCCCTGCAATAAAATGATGACCCCAGCCCCCGGCAAGGCTGACTCCCCATCTCCCCACACAAGAAGAACTCACTCAAGTAGTCAAGAAGACGTCTCACTCACTCTCGGCGGTCCTCACCCACCCACCCTCCACACGCTAACTGAGTGGCACTGCCACTGGCATTAGTGTCAGTCTTTGTCTCTGGCCTGAGGCCTGGGCCAAAGCAGGGCTCCTCACCTGGCTCCACGCATCTACATCTGCTGCCTGCTGCGCACTGAAGTCAGACAGACTCGTGACAGGCAGCAGCTATGCTCCGCCTCTGGTGCCGTGCTCTGTCTCCTCCCCTCAGTGACAGCACTGAATGATTGGAGAATAAAAGTTTATATCCTCCAATCATTCAGATGCTGTCATGGTGTCACCTGGCTGTGCTTTGTCTTGTGGCCCCCTCCCTCCTCTGCCTGAATAAAATGCGCCAAAATAAAGGCACGAAAAAAAATGTTAATAAAAAATTTAAAAAATATATATTTTTTTTTAATTACCTTTGTGGGCTTGTGGCGGGGCCCCCTGACGGCGAGGCCCGAGGCGGTCACCTTGCCCAAAGGCCGGCCCTGCAAGCTGTATAATGACATGTAAATATTACCTAATTCACATAAGATATTGTTGTTTACACTTGGTCCCATCCCCTCTGAAAATTTTACAGATGCAAATATTACAGAATCCAAACTGTTCCGAAATCCAAACCTTTTCCGGTCCCAAACAGTTTGGATAAAGTATTTTCTACCTGTACTTTTGAGCCATTCCCAGTCAAACATCTTGTCATTTTTAGCCCTTTAAAACATTTTTTTCTATATTAAAGGGACACTGAACCTAAATTTTTTCTTTCGGGATTCAGATAGAGCTTGCAATTTTAAGCAACTTTCTAATTTACTCCTATTATCAATCTTTCTTCATTCACTTGCTATCTTTATTTGAAAAAGAAGGCATCTAAGCTTCTTTTTTGTTTCAGACTCTGGACAGCACTTTTTTATTGGTGGATGAATTTATCCACCAATCAGCAAGAACAACCCAGGTTATTCACCAAAAATAGGCCGGCATCTAAACTTACATTCTTGCATTTCAAATAAAGATACCAAGAGAATGAAGAAAATTTTATAATAGGAGTAAATTAGAAAGTTGCTTAAAATTGCATTCTCTATCTGAATCACGAAAGAAAAAATTTGGGTTCAGTGTCCCTTTAAACTTAGATTTTTTATTAAAAATGTGAAATGAGTGTAATACTTTATTTTAATATGTTTTGTGAACCTTTTATTTTAGACCTAACATTTTACTTCAGGTCTCAGGTCACATTAATTCTTCTTGCACTATTTTGGCTTTCGCTCAAGCGCAAAACTCTTGACTTGTTATATGAACAATGTTTAGCACGGTTGCACCCAAGAGCTCCCCTAATCTGGACCTTAAAGGAACACAAAAGCCAATTTTTTTTCTTTCATAATTCAGATAGGGGTCGATTTATGAAGCAGCGGATGCTGCTTTCGACTCACTCCGCTTCAGTTCCACCTCTGAGGTGGCGGAAAGCAATCAGCCTGATCGAAAACGATCGGGTTGATTGACACCCCTTGCTAGTGGCTGATTGGCCGCAAATCTGAAGGGGGCGGTATTGCACCAATAGTTCACAAGATGTGCGGTGGACATGATTCGCTATAGCGGATCATGTCTGTCCGCACCATGATAAATTTACCCTATAGCATGCAATTTTATACAACTTTCTAATTGACTCCTATTTTTCTTCGTTCTCTTGTTATCTTTATTTGAAAAAAGCATGAATGTAAGCATAGGAGCAGATTTTTGGTTCAGCACCTGGTCAGCGTGTGCTGATTAGTGGCTACATTTATTTATATGTATATATATATATATATATATATATATATATATATATATATATATATATATATAAAAATATTCGTTCTCTTGTTATCTTTATTTGAAAAAGCAGGAATGTAAGCATAGGAGCAGATTTTTGGTTCAGCACCTGGGTAGCATGTGCTGATTGGTGGCTACATTTATTTATATATATATATATATATATATATATATATATATATATATATATATATATATACTGTATATATATATATATATATATATATACAGTATATATATATATATATATATATATATATATATATATATGTATTTATAAATAAATATAACATATTCTTCTATGTCAATAACATTGGAATGTGAAATTAATTTTTTGTGACGGGTTAGCGCACTTGAGAAAATGTGATAATATTTGCACAAGTTTTTTTTATTTTTTTTTCCACTTTCCACACTCCTTTAAAGTCCATGGAAGAATATGTTAATGCAATTGCAATATTGTAACTTCAGCTTTTAGTGCACTTTGCAACGTGTGATACGCAAGGTACCTGACGCTCAAAAGCCAAAGTCAAGTGAAGTTAACGCACAAGCAGCAGTGATAAATATTGCTCCACTCATAATTTAGCCCTCTATGTTCAAATCCAAATTTAAATGCTACCAATTTAAGGCCAGATTCTATTCAATAATAAATACAAAAATCACAATAATTGGGTAAACGCAAAAAATTATATAAAAATAAAATGTGCAATTAACCAAAAACAAATAAAGATATTGAAACAGACCAAATTGTAGGTATACATCCAAAGTGAAAAGAGTATTTTATGGAAACTGTCCCACAAATACAAAAAGTTCAGACAGTGTTCCTCAAAAGGAAAGAAGAAAGCATATCATTGCATAATACTGTGTGAATCTTCATAATGCCACCTGGCTGGCAAAATTTTCTGAGGAGAATCCTGCTTTCATTTTATTTGTAATCCCTCTTTCCCCTTCTTTAGATGTCTGCTTGCTCTGTGCATAGGCCCGTAATATAAAAAATGCATTATCCTGCAAAGTTATTGCAGCTGGAAACTTTGATGTCTGGGGATCTTATGGTACCACATTGAACCTCCACTCTTCTTGCCATCAGCCGCAGGTTGCTATTCCTTTTCTCCATTGCCACATTTTAAAGAGATTTAATTTCTATTTATAGGATAATAATTAGTTTTGTTAGAAACATTCCTGATAGTGATGTTGCGAATAGTTCGCCGGCGAATAATTCCCGGCGAACATAGCATGTTTGCATTCGCCGCGGCTGGCGAACATATGCAATGTTTGATCCGCCCCCTATTCGTCATCATTGAGTAATACTTTGACCCTGTACCTCACAGTCAGCAGGCACATTCCAGCCAATCAGCAGCAGACCCTCCCTCCCAGACCCTCCTACCTCCTGGACAGCATCCATTTTAGATTCATTCGGAAGCTGCATTGTTAGTGAGAGGAGGGACAGTGTAGCTGCTGCTGATTGAATAGGGAAATCTATAGCTAGGCTAGTGTATTCAGTGTCCACTACAGTCCTGAAGGACTCATCTGATCTCTGCTGTAAGGATAGCACCTTATTGCATTTGCCAGCCTGCCAGCGTGTGTGTCAGACTCACAGCGTATACTGTGCCCACTTGCGCAGTGTGTAGATTTAAAAAAAAAAAAAAACACTTTTTGACTGTGTTAAATAATAGCAGTCAGTTTCCTTCACACGTGTGCGTTTCAGTGCCTGCCTGCCAGGGCACAGTGTCACCCCAGTGCAACTCATATCTGGTGTAACAGTAGTGTAGATTTAAAAAAAACAAAAAACACTTTTTTGACTGTGTTAAATAATAGCAGTCAGTTTGCTTCACACGTGTGCGTTTCAGTGCCTGCAAGGGCACAGTGTCACCCCAGTGCAACTCATATCTGGTGTAACAGTAGTGTACATTTAAAAAAAACAACACTTTTTTGACTGTGAAATAATAGCAGTCAGTTTCCTTCACACGTGTGCGTTTCTATGCCTGCCAGGGCACAGTGTCACCCCAGTGCAACTCATATCTTGTGTAACAGTAGTGTAAAATAATAGCAGTCAGTTTAATTCACACTAATAATAATAAAGGGATTATCTATCTTTTAAAACAATAAAAATTCTGGTGTAGACTGTCCCTTTAAACGGGGAGTTTGGTCTGTCACTGTGAAGCGAGCGTAACCCTTACACTACCTGATCGATACAACATCATACCTGATGTTTTAAAGCACATTATTCCAAACAATTTAGGAATGTTAGGTGATTTATGCCCTTTATGTATTAAAACCAGACTCTGCATCAACTATGTAATTTTCCATGGGAGTTTTGCCATGGATCCCCCTCCAGCATGCCACAGTCCAGGTGTTAGTACCCTTGAAACAACTTTTCCATCACTATTGTGGCCGGAAAGAGTCCCTGTGGGTTTTAAAATTCGCCTGCCTATTGAAGTCTATGGCGGTTCGCCCGGTTCGCGAACATTTGCGGAAGTTCGCGTTTGCCGTTCGCGAACGCAAAATTTTAGGTTCGCGACATCACTAATTCCTGATGATGAGTTTATTATTAACCAATCAGAAGATTGGGAAGACAATGTTCACATACCAAATTCCACATCATGGGGCCGATTTATCAAAGTGCAGTGAACATGATCTGCTGTAACGGATCATGTCTGCCGCACATCGATAAATGTCGACAGCATATGCTGTCGGCATTTATCATTGCACAAGTATTTCTAGCGAAATGCTTGTGCACTGCAATGCCGCCCCCTGCACATTTGCAGCCAATCGGCCGCTAGCAGGGGGTGTCAATCAACGATCGTGTGGATTGTTGTCTGCTGCCTCAGAGGTAGTGGATGAGTTAAGGAGCAGCGGTCTTAGGACCGCTGCTTCTAAAAGGGACAGTAAACACCAATTTTCATATAACTGCATGTAATAAACACTACTATAAAGAATAATATGCACAGATACTGATATAAAAATCTAGTATAAAACCATTTAAAAATGTACTTAGAAGCTTCCAGTTTAGCTCTGTTTAAAGGTTACTGGAACACCCACTGCAAGTGGGAAATATCAGGCACCCTCCCCCTTCCTTTGCATATGAAAAGACCCTTTACACAAACAGAAACAAACTGGAGTAGGAATACGTCGGTATTCTCCTAAAACTTTGGGGCTTGGTTAGGAGTCTGAAAATCAGAGCAATGTTATTTAAAAATAAGCAAAACTATCTATTTAAAAAAAAAAAAAAAAACTTTATGGGCTATATAAATAGATCATCTACAAAACATTTATGCAACAAAAAAAAAATTATTGTATAATGTCCTTTTAACTCCTGTTTCCCGCGAGCCTGAAGGCTCACACAGAAACAGGTGTATACGGCCCCATTCGGGCCGTGATAAATCGCCCCCCATGAGTGTATTTTTCAAAAATGACCCACTTGATTCCACAATTTTGAGTTACAACTTGGTTAGAATGGTTAGTGCTGATTACACGAATCCTTGTTGATATTTCTGCTATAACCTCCTTCCTGAAATGGACCTGTGACAGATTTTGTTTTTAAACAACCTACCTTTAATACCCATGGATGGAAATGAAAATGAGAGATTGTAATATAAAAGGTTTTATTATATATGATAAAACAACTTTGCAATATATTTTCATTATTTATTTTGCCCTCTTTTCTGTAACTCTAAAATTGTGGTGTTTCAATGTTTTGCAAGAATTACAAGTTCATACTCCTGTCATTGTTTTATTTCTGTAGATTCTAATTTTTATCAACAAAGGAGATGAGGCTTTTAAATGGTACTTTAAAAAATATTGCAATGTGTGCTATATCTTTTCCACTAAGAAGTATGGGTTTGCTCCTCCATATATGGCAATTGGTTGGGGGAGATTAGCCACAGATATTAATTTACTAAAAGACTACTTGTAATTACAAGTTGGTTGTGGTTGTGACAATCTTGTAATATATTGGTTGGAATCTATGCAACCAAACCTTTATTTCTATATTTCATATCTACAGTATTATCTACATTGACCCGAACCTTAAAGTTAACATTCAGGCAAGAAAAATACTTGGGCTCGATTTATCAAGCACTTTTTCTCGCTTTGACTGGAGCTTCATACAAGAGAACCAACAGTCAGGATTTATCAAGCAGCAGTTATAAGACCATTGCTTACCTACCCAGTTCTCCACCAGGGAGATTGACAGCTCCGGCCTGCTTGTGATTGGCTGTGCACAGGCAGGGGACAAGGATGCACGTGGGAGCAAAAGAGTGCTAGCGTGTAATGTTAAATTCCGGCTTCGGATTGCTGCCCACCAGAGGAAAGCTTGGGAGCAAGGGACAAATATGTATATGTATGCCCCTGTCCACCAAGGATTGATAAATCAAGCTCTTTGAGGGTATCCGGGAGAATTTAACAGCCTCTTTAATTAAAGGGACAGTCTAGTCTAAAATACATTTTCATGATTCAGATAGGACACGTAATTTAAAACAACTTTCCAATTTACATTTATCACCAATTTTGCTTTCTTCTCGGTATCCTTTGTTGAAAGCTAAACCTAGAAGGTTCATATGCTAATTTCTTAGACCTTGAAGGGCGCCTCTTATCTTAATGCATTTTGACAGTTTTTCACCACTATAGGGCGTTAGTTCATGTGTGTCATATAGATAACAATGTGCTCACACACGTGGAGTTACCTAGGAGTCAGCACTGATTGGCTAAAATGCAAGTCTGTCAAAAGAACTGAAATAAGGGGGCAGTCTGCAGAGACTTCGATACAAGGTAATCACAGAGTAAAAAGAGTATTAATATAACTGTGTTGGTTATGCAAAACTAGGGAAAGGGTGATAAAGGGATTAGCTATCTTTTAAAACAATACAAATTCTGGTGCAGACTGTCCCTTTAACAAAAAAAACCCAACTAATAATAATAAAAAATAATATATATATATAAACAGTTTTAGAAAGAATTCCAGAGGAAGGAAGTTATTCCTCCTTTAAATAAAAAGGGCACTAATAAATTTACTTTAACGAGCATATTTATCAAGGTCCGAATGGAGTCTTGTGTTTCTGGCGAGCCGGAAACAAAAGTTATGAAGCAGCAGTCTAAAGACCACTGCTCCATAACCTGTCCGCCTGCTACGATCGGGTTGATTGACACCTAGCTAGCAGGGGGTGGTTTTGCACCAGCAGTTCACAAGAACTGCTGGTGCAATGATAAATGCCGACATCGTATGCTGTTGGCATTTATCGATGTGCAGCGGACATGATACGCTACTTCGTATACATGATACGCTACTTCGTATACGATACGCTACTTCGTATTTATCGCTGTGCAGCGGACATGATACGCTACTTTGTATACATGATACGCTACTTCGTATACGATACGCTACTTCGTATTTATCGCTGTGCAGCGGACATGATACGCTACTTCGTATAATGTCCGCTCGCACAATCATAAATATGCCCCTAAACATTTTTATTATTTCTTATTTTGATCCAAAATGTTTAACCCTTCTCATTATTCATTCTCAATATTCATTGCAACATAAAAAACAAGCATAAAAACAAGGTAATGGTTACAGCTGCTTGTGGACCAAACAAATGTGAGCTTAATCTAAACAGAAAAAAGTCCTGTGTTTACCCAGCAAAAAAGATAGCCTATTAGAGACAAGAAATCAAACAACTTATGTATTTCTTAGGTATGGAACACATATAAATCTGCACCCCTTAAATAGAGTCCTTCCCTAGGGAAGCGATTAAGTCCCTCTATTTTGCTCCATGAGCTGCTGTTAACACCGGCAAATGACCGCGGTATTTAAAACCGCTCTTAAGGTCTATCCGGATTTGTGGGGCAAGAGAATTACAGAGTACATTTCCTGTATGGCTCCCTTTATGAGGTCTGATCATCAAGTTTCAGCTGTGCCTTCATGGCCTCCCACTGACGAGAGCTTGTTTCCATACGAGTATATACAGACCGCTTGTTTCTGATCCGCCGCCTTAGTTTGGGAGTGTATAGGAATTACACCAGTTTCTCTGGTTACTCTGTTTCCTTCATACTCAGTGTGGATACACAATTTCAGTATTGGACAATTGGCTCTTTGCAGGAAATATTTTTGGATTAAAATAAGAAATAATAAAAAGGTTTAGGGGCATATATATGATTGTGCGAGCTGACATGATCCGATATAGCGGATCATGTCCGCTGCACATCGGTAAATGCTGACAGCATACGCTGTTGGCATTTATCATTGCACCATCAGTTCTTGTGAACTGCTGGTGCAATACCGCCCCCTGCAGATTTGTGCCCAATTGGCCGCTAGCAGGGGGTGTCAATCAACCCGATCGTATTTGATCGGGTTGATTTCTGTCCGCCGCATCAGAGCAGGCGGACAGGTTATGGGGCAGCAGTCTTTAGACCGCTGCTTCATAACTTCTGTTTCTGGCAAGCCTGAAGGCTCACCCGAAACACGGGGCATCAAGCTCCGTACAGAGCTTGATAAATATGCCCCTTAAAGTAAATTAAAGCTGTATTCCCTTTCTATTTAAAGGAGGAATAACTTCCTTCCTTTGGAATTCTTTCTAAATCTGTTTTTTTATTTTTTAAACAATGGGTCTGCACCATTAACCTGGAATAAACAAACAAGTGTCGACGCTCCAAGCAACATCCGTGGCTCCGACTGTTGAGCCGGAAATGGTACCGGTAAGGTGATCCAACCTGCTCACATAGACGGATTGCCGTAGCGGTGGCGAAACCAAGCCACAATAGACAAAAGATACCCAACAGGAAAGCAGGCACTACAACGAGTAATCCAGGTAAAAACAGGAACTTTAATCATGTAGAAATTTAAAAGTATGACAGCAACAACCGCTGTGGACATGCACAAAAAACAATGACAGGAGGACAAAAGACAAGAAGACTTCTTGTCTTTTGTCCTCCTGTCATTGTTTTTTGTGCATGTCCACAGCGGTTGTTGCTGTCATACTTTTAAATTTCTACATGATTAAAGTTCCTGTTTTTACCTGGATTACTCGTTGTAGTGCCTGCTTTCCTGTTGGGTATCTATTAACCTGGAATAGGTTGTTTTGAATGATAATTACATGTCAACATAAGAAGATTAGAAAGCATATCCTCTCTCTACCACTAATTTATATATATATTTAAATACGTAATAAAACATATGTCATAATAAAAAAAAAATCTGGATAGGAGCACTACTTGTAACATCTTTTCTTTTGTCAGAGCACATTAATGACTCATGTTGCTACTGTTAACTGTTTAACAGAGACAGGCTGTCTTTCCATTAACCTGGGCTGTGCGCGGCAGTTTAATCTTCCCTGACGTTCAGATCATAACATGGACAGCTTCAGGCAGTATGTTTTTTGAAGCTGGATAACCTTATGTATGCATTGCTGGGGCATCGTTAACAGGTTCTGAGGTCTGCCCATGCCCTAAGGCAGGAAGAACATAAATGCCTTACAAACAAAAACACAATTAGCCAGCCACCTTTAACCTATCAAATCAGAAACAGGGGAACACAAGACTCCTGTATAATATAAAGTAGTCAGACACAAAGGGAGAGCTCACATTAATCACATTAATTACATTAATGACTAATACTCATTTAGATAGTTTGTAAAAATATACAAATTGAAACATTTTTGATAAATATTTTTTAAATCAAAACAAATCTCAAATTTAAATTTTCCATTATGAACAAAAATCAGTTCCAATGCAACCTTGTATGAAAGTGTTGAAGGAAAGGGAATGTGACCCTGTATTGGCCTGAAGTATGTGCTGTTAACAGGAAATGCCCTCTTTTTTCTGGACCTGAACGGCGAGGAGAAGCTCCCGCTCTCCCTCCCTGGAAGTAATGGTGTAGTCACAGCTTTGTTGGGTTGCTTGCCTGTGGTTTTAGTCAAATGGCTGGTTTTCTTGGGTACCTTCTTTTTTGCTTAACGGGGGAGATATATGTTGGGCGTGCACTTAGGGTGATAGTGCACGTTGGGCTCTGGGGGCAAGCACTGTGGGGTTTTATGTTCTCATAATGTTATTATGGTTATAGTTATTTATTGGTTGATATTTATATATTTTAATAAACAAATCTGCAGCCTTTATTCCCCAATCCTGGTGACTGTGTGTTTTATTTTGTTTATGACATAGTTCCAAGTATAAGGGTCATTTTGCAATTACTAGCCAAATAGTGAAATGATGACCCCATTCACTGTAACAATAGTACCTGTATCATATGAGTATACTATTATTATTTCTTAGTAACAATAACCTAATCTATACTGAAATAGATTACCTGTATACTTGCAACCTCAGCCCCACTACAAACATTTACCCCACCACACTATTATTTTAACAGTGATACTCATTAACACCACAGTTAATTTAAATTCACTCCCATAACAAAAAGCTAGCCAATCGAGTCCACCAACTGATTTTAAACAAGTTTTTATCTCAATAAACCCTAACCAGCTCAACATCCAATAGCGATCAACCATTAGGTAGACTTTGCAATATGCTTTCATTATTTATTTTGTTCTCCTTTCTTGTAGTTTGATTTGGAATATTGTGGGCTTTCTAATTCATGTTAAACATGGAAGTGCAGACACAGCTATATTCCACACAGTCATTGGTTGCACACTCTAGTAAGCCACTTATAACCATTCTTAATTGGCCTCAGCAGAAAAGGTAACCTAAATTACAATATGGCAGCACCCACTGCTTTATGGACATTAACTTTACCCTAATTTTTTCAATATTTAAACAACTAATATAATTTTTAAAAATACATATACAAATTATTCTGATGGTAATTCAAGCAATGATTTATTTAGTGTTTAATGTCCCTTTAAGGGTTGAATGATAACTTTCTGCATATCCAAATATTTTATAAAGACAACCCAGGACTGGATTTGTGGTGGTAGAATTTTCATGTACTACTGGTAAAGCTAAGCATGTCCAGAAACATGGTTAAAGTAATGTTGGGCAAGCTAGAGTAGACTGGAGTAGGTTTAAGGTGGTCCTAAAAAGAGGGAATGGTGGACAAAGGTCCCTATTTGGTGGTGTCACAGAAAAGCAAGGCATCAAAAAAGACATTAAAGCAAAACTGTTTAAAGACATTGTGATAAGTTGCCTATAATTAGGCAATATTAAGTAATTCGGGCATGTGGTCATTCTAAATAAATTGGTAATGTTCTTTGTGACCTAAGGTTCTTTATGGTGTTAGGAAGGTCCATCATGCTATTTAATTTTTTGTGCTATATGCTGTTCCTTCTTGCCTTGCACCAACAAAGTACATGGACTATACTCCAGAAAGATTGAGTAGGTGAGCTCTCTGTTGGATTTATCATTGTAATGCATAGTAAAGAAAATCATCTGTACCTCAAATCACTAGCAAATGCTGGAAATAAGATAATCATCTTTAAGTCTATTTTTAGTCAATTCAAATATATTTTAACAATGAATATTTGAATATTTTGGAAGTATCATCTATTTCTGTAAAAATGGAAAATATTAATGTCCTCCTCACTTTACTTTTTGTCCAAAGTATGACAGAGCCTTCAAAGGAAAAGAAAACGAGATTGTTGTTCACTACATGACAGTTTTCTCAGATAATAAGTCTTCTAGCCTCAAGCTAGCTATAGGCAAACTCTACTCAATCTATGTATGTGTATATATTTTCCCTCTTCCGAGACTGCCATGCCAGCTAAATGTAGTATCAGGAATCAGAAAGAACAATTATAATATGGCTGCTGTTACGTTGTAGGCAATATTTGTGCTTGATAAAGTACAAGGAGCATAATAGGAAACAGGGCAGGAATAATAGCATCCGTTCAGGAGACAGACGTTAACTTAATGCAAATAGCAAGCTCTTTTCCCTTACCAATTACCTTCCATTTTACTCATATATGAAAACAAAAATACCTGTATCCAGTTTCCACAAGAACTGAGAATTTATCTTGTGTATTTGAAACTATTTGATTACTTCTATTTACTTATTTGTTACCCAAGTAACTTAAAAAAAATGCATTCCAGTGCAAACTATTCAAGTTTTTGAAATACTTGCATAGCCAAGATTATCACTGGAGCAATCTAAGATTCTGAATGGTTATTGTGCATAGTCTGTACACTTCATGCAGATTATGTACCAGTTAGGGGCAGCATAAATTGTATATGGAACATGATCACCACCGTGGGTATATTGAAATAACTAGCTCTACTTCTGCAAAATTAATGTAAATTTTATATTAAGTGTATTTTTTTTATTACTAACTTTATTTTTATAGAAAAGTACATAAGTGTAAAATGGCGATATTTAGTACAAATATTTCAGACATCATTCTAAATCAAGCTATTGTTACGATATGATTGGCACCCCCTACTAGCGGCCGATTAGCAGCGAATGTGCAGTGGGGTGGCATTGCACAATCATTTCTAGTGAAATACTTGTGCAATGATAAACGCCTTGTGGGGCAGACATTTTTGCTACAGCGGATCATGTCCGTTCGCACTTTGATAAATCAGCCCCATAGCGGATGCTGCTATCTACACCCATAGTTTCTGGCTCACCAGAAACAGAAGTCAAGAAGCTGTGGTCGTAAGACCGCTGCTCTTTATCTTCTTCGCTACCTTTAAGGTGTCTGACTGCAATCATCCCGATCAGATACGTTCGGGATGATTGACACCCCCTGCTAGCGGCCAGCGAATGTGCAGGGGGTGGCATTGCACAAGCATTTCACAAGAAATGCTTGTGCAATGTCAAATGCAGACAGCATAAGCTACAGCGAATCATGTCTGCCCGGCATTTAATAAATTGACCCAATAGTATAAACAGATGTCTCCCAGCTTTAACTGCAAAAAGTAATTATTCTGCATAACATCACTCAGAGCTTCTATACTTTTATAATATGTAAAACATAATAGGGAGAAAAACAACAAAGTACTACAAAATAAATTAACATATTTTAAAAAAAATTATAATATAAAATTAAAACATTAATATTCACCCAAACTGAAAATATCCCTTCACTCAACAATACAAAAAAGTAATTTGAGTAAGAGGGACAGTCATAAATAATAAGCTTATGCATTATCAAGAAAGGAAGGATTCAACTCCTTGCCTGCATAAATACGGCCTTCCTCCAATATCCAGAAGTCCCCATCAGGCATTACAATGTTGCATTGGGCACCGCCCTAACCCACAGGCCACAAGTATTGACTGTTGTGTTATTTAGCCATCTACCATGTAGATTTTACTTCGGCATAAACTCTCTATTTCTAAATGGGTACAACACCCTGTGGGGTTAATTTATTAACGTGCGAGCAGACATGATACGATGTTGCGTATCATGTCCACTGCACATTGATAAATGCATTCGCTGTCTGCATTTATCATTGCACCAGCAGTTCTTGTGAACTGTTGGTGCAATGCCTCTCCCTGCAGATTCGCGGCCAAACTAGCAGGGGGTGTCAATCAATCCGATCATATCCGATTGGGTTGATTTCTGTCTGCCGCCTCAGAGCAGGCGGACAGGTTATGGAGCAGCGGTCTTTAGAAACACGGGGCATCAAGATCCGTACAGAGCTTGATAAATTGACCTCTTTGGGGCCCATTTATCAAGCTGAGGGCTCACCAGAAACACCAGTTATGAAGCAGTGGTCTAAAGACCGCTGCTCCATAACCTGTCAGCCTGCTCTGAGCCGACGGACAGACATCGCCGCAATTTGACCCGATCGAGTACGATCCGGTTGATTGACACCCCCCTGCTAGTGGCTGATTTGGCGCGAATCTGCAGGGGGCAGCGGTGCACCAGCAATTCACAAGAGCTGCTGGTGCAATGCTGAATGTGGAGAGCGTATTGCTCTCCGCATTCAGCAAGATCTGTCGGACCTGATCCGCACTTTCGGATCATGTCCGACAGGCCTTTCATAAATAGGCCCCTTTGTCTCAAGTCTAAATCTCCCCTGATATCCGCTTGTTCTAGAAACAGGTTGGATTGTATGGGAACCAGAAGATCTTTAAAGGGAGGTGCTCTATTAGCAACCTAGTACGTTAATATCAGTCTCCTAGCTATTAATAGCAGTGTAATAAACTGAGACCTCTTTGTATTTTGATTATCACACTCCAAAAACAAAATATAAAGCTGGATAAGAATAATTCTAGTTTTTGTAATTTGTGTCAACCAGTAAGAGATTTTGACCCAGAAACCCCCGATTTAATTAAGGGCAGTACCACCATAAGTGAATTAGGTCAGGTTTAAATGCTGAACATTTAGTGCAGGAGTTAACCATCCCTGTACCCATTTTACTATCTGTCCAGGTATAATATACGTCTGATGTACTGCTTAGTATGTGACTGCCTTATATCTTCCAAAGGTGTTGCCTCTCTGACCCTAGTAAAGCTTTGTGTGATGATATCCTCCATGATTCTAATGTCTCTTAAAGCTTGCCATTTAAGTAGAATTTGTTGCATAATTGATGGTGAGTGATGTGTGGACATCAACTTATATATTGGCGAAATAGAGTGGTTACCATGTTTCGTCAACATACAAAGCCTGTCAATGTTAGTAATTTCCCACTTGAGTGAACCACTAAATAATAATGTCTTTACTGATAATAAGCAAACCTATCTCTATTGGAGATTTAATATTTATCCTGTAGGTCTTTAAAGATTTGCTGTAAACCAGGGTTTAAAAGACATATGTGATACCCTTAACTTGCCATTAGTGAAATACTGATGTAGTGAGCCCTGGGAGGAAATATTAAAGGGACATAATACCCATATGCTAAATCACTTGAAAGTGAAAAAATATCACCTGAACATCTCTATGTAAAAAGGGAAGATATAGTACCTCTCTCTGTCAGAAGTTGAAAAGTGTAGAAGATTCTTCCTTGGTCTCTTCCTATATTGCAGACGTAAGGGTCACCTGCATTCTACTTGCCCTACTCATCCAGTAAAAGGGGGGGGGGTATGACGCATTGTAGGAGCGGAGTTTCGACAGAAACTGCTATCGTCTATGACAAAAATATTTTTTCCTGCACATTTCTTTCTCAAGTCATCCATTGTGTCTTGTGAGGCTTTTGTCGATTCAGGAGTGGCAGGAGTATTTATTGACTTAGATTTTTCCATAAAATTCCAAATACCTTTTATCCCGAAGCAAAGGCCTCTACATATTACTATCCTCTGTGGCTAGCCTCTGGGTAATGATATTGTTAAATTTGAGACCACTCCAATCCCTCTTTAAGTCAGTGCTCTTAATGTACAACAGTTAGTTATTTCTCACATTGCAACATTTACAAGCCCAGTCATCCTTTGGTTACCCTGGTTACATTAGTGCTTCCCCTCTCTATAAGTTAGGATTTATGCTATGTTCTATATTAGCTATTCCCACTTCAAATATCAATCAATAAATCATATCCCCTTATATAGATATTTAACTATCTCCAAAGCTGGATCTGTGAACAACTTACTTAGAATTAATAAGGGTGGTGAATGGAAAATAGCTTTTAATACTCAATAAGACCACTTTTAATACCAGGTGATACCTTTAGACCTCTGTAATGCTTCAGACGTTTTTCAGAATTTCATAGATTAAATTTTTCACGACTATCGTAAAAGATTTGTTATTATTTATTTGACATTCTATTCAGAACAAGTTAAACACATTAAACTTATCCTCCAACGCCTCCAAGAGAACAATCTGTATGCTAAATTGGAAAAGATAGATCCATATAAATTGGCTGCTGCACTACAATGGCCTCAACCCATCACTCCAAAGATTCCTAGGTTTTGCAAATTATTACAGGAATTTCATTAAAGGATTCACCACAATCACATTTCCATTTACAGGTATTACTTTGGGTCCAATGTTCTAATTATCACCAGGTCTGCCAAGAAAGGTTAATTTCAGCCTTGCCAAGCTCCCCCTGGGCAAAATGTTGCTTAAAAGTGGACTTACCCTCGCTGTACAGACAAGTGGTGATATTCCAAGAACAAAGTATATTCCAGCCACCAAATTTCTTAAAAGAACCTTTATTTCCACGTAGGGTCTTCAGCAACAAACATACAACGTTTCAAGCCTCAACAGGCTCTTAGTCATCTATACATGACTAAGAACCTGTTGAGGCTTGAAACGTTGTATGTTTGTTGCTAAGGACCCTATGTGGAAATAAAGGTTCTTTTTAGAAATTTGGTGGCTGGAATATACTTTGTTCTTGGATTTGGACCTGGCAAGTCCTTTATTCCGTACCCCATTGAAGCAGGAAAAGAAAAACAAAGGTGTGCTGTTTTCCCAACTCCCTGGTAAGGTGGTGATATTTCGTCAATAGGAAGGTATAGGACTCGCTGCCTTTAAAGCAAATCATCAGTGAATGCGGAATTCAGCATTGGGGAGGTGGCATGTTTTCTAAACATGTTTGCACAAAATATAATGGACTTTACATAAATATAAAAATGCTTTCTGTTTCGCAATAGTTCAAATAATCTATATGCAAACTAAGTTTCACAGTAAAAGTGCTATAGTTCTAACAATTGCTCATCTAATTATTATGTTTATCTCTTTTCCTTCTTGGTGCAGCCCATTATATAGAATGTTCCTCCAATCCGTTCTGAGAAACATGCCTGTATTCTAGAATGTGCACATAGTTTTTATGAGTATGATATTTGTGAGCAGTTATTCATATCCAGTTTGTGAGGGTGGTCGATATATTATATATATAATAAGGGGGGATAATATTAGATGAGAACTATCCCAAGTGAAATCGCCATGTAGCATCTGAAAGGTGAACATATAGTTATATAACCTACACAACAGAGGCCTCACGGAAGGGGGCGTGGGCTTATGGTCTTACCATATAGGTTAGCCAGGAATGCTTGGCAATCTTAGCTGTTGCATCACACATATGTTCAGACAACACATTTATACACACACACTAGCATGCACACGCACACACAAATGTGCATACACATATAAAAAACGTGCACTGGATAAACACAGAAAGGAAAAAATGAGTACGTCAGAAAAAAATGGGGAAGTTTATAACGTTATGCTTTTTTTAATGAGGAGGCAGAAGAATAGTTTGTGGTCGAAATATACCTTGTGAAATTGTCTTATTATACTCTAAAAATGTAGCACGATCTCCAGCAAATGTTAAGCTAAAATTTTACAGACAGGATATTAATAGTGTCCACGTCTTTCTTTCCCAACCATAATTACTGAAGTTAGAGCACCAGCTTTTAACTCGCATCTAGTGGAGAAAGACTATACATATACATGAAGCATAAGAGCTTAAATTAATACAGTTTAACTGATATTCAATAGATTTGCCCTGCCTTTCCCTATTGTCACTGCCTAAATACTTCAAAAAGAATTCTAATAAAGTTTAAATTAATAGGAGGAAGGATTCTAATCCCCCTATCTCCGAATATTTCAAAGTCTTCATCTTTCTACTCTGCATATGTTTGTACTGATTGCATTAACCCTGTATTTCCCATTTCTTCTTTTTAGGGACCTTAGTAAACCTGTGCATCAAACAGATCAATAGATAAACCATGTGCATCAAATAGATAAAATAAATATTAGTTCTGTTAAAAAAAAAGACCTGTCAATCTCACAGTGTTACTAGTGCTGAATATGAATTTGAAATTATATTTAACAGGCTATAACATGTTACTTATTCATTTCAATAAATACTTAATAAACTGTGAGTTTGTTTGCCCATTACCGGCTTTATATACAGAATATATTTATATATGTGTGTGTGTGTATATAAATATATATATATATATATATATATGTGTGTGTGTGTATATATATTTATATATATATATATGTGTGTGTGTGTTTGTATATATATATATATATATATATATATGTGTGTGTGTGTGTGTGTGTAGAGAGAGAGAGAGAAATACTGTAATTGGATTATGTGTTTTAATGTATAAAAAAATAATGCTAATTGAAAAAAATACAAATTATTGTATTTTTTCTCTTTATTTTTGTTTCTGTTTTATTGTTTATTTAACTGTTTATCTTTTTTTATTAATAAATAAAGAGATTCATTAATTCATCCATTTATTTATTAATCAATTAACTTATGTTATAGTTTGCATTTTAGTGTATTTTTAAAGCATTTTTATGTGAATCATTTCTTAAACAGAAGTGATGCATGAATTATAATAAGAGAACAAAAATAAAGATCTAGTTATTACATTGGAACACAAACTTTGGCTACAAAATTCTTTAACATTTTCTATTACGTTTGACATATGGACCCTTAATATTAATTTCTTTTCTATATTAATGTGGCCTCTATTAACCCTTGCACACCTCTTTATACAGGTCATCCTTTCTTTGGGTACACACAGGAAAAAATCTTTTTCATCTCTATGAAAAGATGGTGGCAAAAAATTCATTAAGAAAAAGAAAAACAGGAAACACTCGCCTATCTGTTCAGGCTTTGTCTCTTGCGTTTAATTTCAGCCCAGTGTTCAATTAAAAAGAAGTGCTTCCCTTATTAAAGATATGATTAATGTTTCTGATAAGGCTCCTGATTTATTGCTCACTGGAGTATATATTTAAGGATTCTTTTAATGGAGAGGCACGGCACAGCATTATCTGCAAGGCTACAGATCCTGTATACAAAAAGGGATCAGATGGAATGAAAACCCAAGGGACTTTCAATAATCTTTTGCATGGGACAGAGACGACAGCACATGAACTAAAGATTCTTTAGGCAATCATTGGCCTTTCCTTTCTTACTAACACCTTCCTGACATTTTGGACTAGACCTTTAGTACGAGTAGGAACGTTACTCTGTGATCACAAGTATAATGATTCAAATGCCTACAGAGGATCAGTGACCCTTTCTGGATTACAACTGTTGAGGGATGTACCATTTGTACATGTGTAGAAAATGACTGCAGATAGTAGCAGATTATTTAGACTGACTATAAATGGGCCAAAGCAGCATTTACTCTAACAAAAAAATGCAAAATATATTTACCTGTTCAGGCCATGGCTCTCTTTTATTAAAGATAACATATTATATTGTGCATGAATAAAAAGCAGTGTTGGATATGTTCTGTCACATTGCTTATCTGTTTTATGACATGAAAAAGTGACATGTGATTTCAACCAATTATAATACAATATAAAACAACGTGTATACCAATGACATATATCAGCACACAACCACAACAGAATACTGAGCAGAAAACTGACACTTGCTTAGACTCCAACCCAAGTCTAAAAATTAACCTCTAAGTTTTCTCAATCCCGGTTTATTGGAGTATTGAACAATTTTTATATACCTATTGTGTATTAGCAGTTAAGCATTGCATTACTGAATCACATACAAAATAAAGTATTAAAAATAATTGAAAAAGTTATTTTCTTATCTTATGCTCCTGCACTGATCAAGAAATATCTGTATAGAATGTTGTAGGGTAAAGGCTTTAAAGTAAGTGGAATGCGCCACTAGTCTTTCTAGAAGCAGTGGGAGGGAAATTACAGAAATATTAACAAGACAAGATGAAAAATAAATAATTACAGTACACTACATTTTATACTGCTATAATTATACTACTATAATTTTACTATGCATAGTTTCAACTACTGATTCATAAGTACTGGATGCAGTTTTACACGAGTGAGCTTGCAGCCAATAGGATAAATCTGTCCCATTTTACACTTGTATTTCTTTCATGCAATTAGCAAGAGTCCATGAGCTAGTGACGTATGGGATATACATTCCTACCAGGAGGGGCAAAGTTTCCCAAACCTCAAAATGCCTATAAATACACCCCTCACCACACCCACAAATCAGTTTTACAAACTTTGCCTCCTATGGAGGTGGTGAAGTAAGTTTGTGCTAGATTCTACGTTGATATGCTCTCCGCAGCAGGTTGGAGCCCGGTTTTCCTCTCAGCGTGCAGTGAATGTCAGAGGGATGTGAGGAGAGTATTGCCTATTTGAATTCAATGATCTCCTTCTACGGGGTCTATTTCATAGGTTCTCTGTTATCGGTCGTAGAGATTCATCTCTTACCTCCCTTTTCAGATCGACGATATACTCTTATTTATATACCATTACCTCTGCTGATTTTCGTTTCAGTACTGGTTTGGCTTTCTACAAACATGTAGATGAGTGTCCTGGGGTAAGTAAATCTTATTTTCTGTGACACTCTAAGCTATGGTTGGGCACTTTTTTATAAAGTTCTAAATATATGTATTCAAACATTTATTTGCCTTGACTCAGGATGTTCAACATTCCTTATTTCAGACAGTCAGTTTCATATTTGGGATAATGCATATGAATAAATCAATTTTTTTCTTACTTTAAAAATTTGACTTTTTCCCTGTGGGCTGTTAGGCTTGCGGGGGCTGAAAATGCTTCATTTTATTGCGTCATTCTTGGCGCGGACTTTTTTGGCGCAAAATTTTTTTTTTCTGTTTCCGGCGTCATACGTGTCGCCGGAAGTTGCGTCATTTTTTACGTTCTTTTGCGCCAAAAGTGTCGGCGTTCCGGATGTGGCGTCATTTTTGGCGCCAAAAGCATTTAGGCGCCAAATAATGTGGGCGTCATTTTTGGCGCTAAAAAAAATATGGGCGTCACTATTGTCTCCACATTATTTAAGTCTCATTTTTTATTGCTTCTGGTTGCTAGAAGCTTGTTCACTGGCATTTTTTTCCCATTCCTGAAACTGTCATTTAAGGAATTTGATCAATTTTGCTTTATATGTTGTTTTTTCTATTACATATTGCAAGATGTCCCACGTTGAAACTGAGTCAGAAGATACTTCTGGAAAATCGCTGCCTGGGGCTGGAGCTACCAAAGCTAAGTGTATCTACTGTAAACTTATGGTATCTGTTCCTCCAGCTGTTGTTTGTACTGTTTTGTCATGACAAACTGTTAATGCAGATAATATTTCCTTTAGTACTGTTACATTACCTGTTGCTGTTCTGTCAACATCTAATACTCAGAGTGTTCCTGATAACATAAGAGATTTTGTTTCTAAATCCATTAAGAAGGCTATGTCTGTTATTCCTCCTTCTAGTAAACGTAAAAAGTCTTTTAAAACTTCTCATTTTTCAGATGAATTTTTAAATGAACATCATCATTCTGATTCTGATAATGGTTCTTCTGGTTCAGAGGATTCTGTGTCAGAGGTTGATGCTGATAAATCTTCATATTTATTTTAAATGAATTGTATTCGTTCTTTACTTAAAGAAGTCCTAATTGCATTAGAAATTGAGGATTCTGGTCCTCTTGATACTAAATCTAAACGTTTAGATAAGGTTTTTAAATCTCCTGTAGTTATTCCAGAAGTTTTTCCTGTCCCTAGTGCTATTTCTGAAGTAATTTTCAGGGAATGGAATAATTTGGGTAATTCATTTACTCCTTCTAAACGTTTTAAGCAATTATATCCTGTGCCATCTGACAGATTAGAGTTTTGGGACAAAATCCCTAAAGTTGATGGGGCTGTCTCTACTCTTGTTAAGCGTACTACTATTCCTACGGCAGATGGTACTTCCTTAAGGATCCTTTAGATAGGAAAATTGAATCCTTTCTAAGAAAAGCTTACTTGTGTTCAGGTAATCTTCTTAGACCTGCTATATCTTTAGTGGATGTTGCTGCAGCTTCATCTTTTGGTTAGAAGCTTTAGCGCAACAAGTAACAGATCATAATTCTCATAGCATTTTTATTCTTCAACATGCTAATAATTTTATTTGTAATGCCATCTTTGATATCATTAGAGTTGATGTCAGGTATATGTCTCTAGCTATTTTATCTAGAAGAGCTTTATGGCTTAAGACTTGGAATGCTGTTATGTCTTCTAAGTCTACTCTGCTTTCCCTTTCTTTCCAGAGTAATAATCGTTTTCGTTCCTTTTGTCACAACAAGGAACAAAAACCTGATCCTTCATCCTCAGGAGCGGTATCAGTTTGGAAACCATCTCCAGTCTGGAATAAATCCAAGCCTTTTAGAAAGTCAAAGCCAGCTCCTAAGTCCACATGAAGGTGTGGCCCTCATTCCAGCTCAGCTGGTAGGGGGCAGATTACGTTTTTTCTAAGAAATTTGGATCAATTCCGTTCACAATCTTTGGATTCAGAACATTGTTTCAGAAGTGTACAGAATTGGCTTCAAGATAAGGCCTCCTGCAAAGAGATTTTTTCTTTCCCGTGTCCCAGTAAACCCAGCGAAGGCTCAAGCATTTCTGAAATGTGTTTCAGATCTAGAGTTGGCTGGAGTAATTATGCCAGTTCCAGTTCTGGAACAGGGACTGGGGTTTTATTCAAATCTCTTCATTGTACCAAAGAAGGAGAATTCCTTCAGACCAGTTCTGGATCTAAAAATATTGAATCATTATGTAAGGATACCAACATTCAAAATGGTAACTGTAAGGACTATCCTGCCTTTTGTTCAGCAAGGGCATTATATGTCTACAATAGATTTACAGGATGCATATCTGCATATTCCGATTCATCCAGATCACTATCAGTTTCTGAGATTCTCTTTCCTAGACAAGCATTACCAGTTTGTGGCTCTGCCGTTTGGCCTAGCTACAGCTCCAAGAATTTTTACGAAGGTTCTCGATGCCCTTCTGTCTGTAATCAGAGAACAGGGTATTGTGGTATTCCTTATTTGGACGATATCTTGGTACTTGCTCAGTCTTCACATTTAGCAGAATCTCATTCGAATCGACTTGTGTTGTTTATTCAACATCATGGTTGGAGGATCAATTTACCAAAACGTTCATTGATTCCTCAGTCTTAGGTAACCTTTTTAGGTTTTCAGATAGATTCAGTATCCATGACTCTATCTTTGATAGACATGAGACGTCTAAAGTTGATATCAGCTTGTCGAAACCTTCAGTCACAATCTTTCCCTTCGGTAGCCTTATGCATGGAAGTTCTAGGTCTTATGACTGCGGCATCGGACGCGATCCCCTTTGCTCGTTTTCACATGCGGCCTCTTCAGCTCTGTATGCTGAACCAGTGGTGCAGGGATTACACAAAGATATCTCAATTAATATCTTTAAAACCGATTGTACGACACTCTCTGACGTGGTGGACAGATCACTATTGTTTAGTTCAGGGGGCTTCTTTTGTTCTTCCGACCTGGACTGTAATTTCAACAGATGCAAGTCCTACAGGTTGGGGAGCTGTGTGGGGGTCTCTGACAGCACAAGGGGTTTGGGAATCTCAGGAGGTGAGATTACCGATCAATATTTTGGAACTCCGTGCAATTTTCAGAGCTCTTCAGTCTTGGCCTCTTCTAAAGAGAGAATCGTTCATTTGTTTTCAGACAGACAATGTCACAACTGTGGCATACATCAATCATCAAGGAGGGACTCACAGTCCTCTGGCTATGAAAGAAGTATCTCGAATTCTGGTATGGGCGGAATCCAGCTCCTGTCTAGTTTCTGCGGTTCATATCCCAGGTATAGACAATTGGGAAGCGGATTATCTCAGACGCCACACGTTTCATCCGGGCGAATGGTCTCTTCTCCCAGAGGTATTTCTTCAGATTGTTCAAATATGGGGTCTTCCAGAAATAGATCTGATGGCTTCTCATCTAAACAAGAAACTTCCCAGGTATCTGTCCAGATCCAGGGATCCTCAAGCGGAAGCAGTGGATGCGTTGTCACTTCCTTGGAAGTATCATCCTGCCTATATCTTTCCGCCTCTAGTTCTTCTTCCAAGAGTAATCTCCAAGATTCTGAAGGAATGCTCATTTGTTCTGCTGGTGGCTCCAGCATGGCCTCTCAGGTTTTTTGGTATGCGGATCCTGTCCGGATGGCCTCTTGCCAACCGTGGACTCTTCCGTTAAGACCAGACCTTCTGTCATCAGGTCCTTTTTTTCCATCAGGATCTCAAATCCTTAAATTTAAAGGTATGGAGATTGAACGCTTGATTCTTAGTCAAAGAGGTTTCTCTGACTCTGTGATTAATACTATGTTACAGGCTCGTAAATCCGTATCTAGGGAGATATATTATAGAGTCTGGAAGACTTATATTTCTTGGTGTCTTTCTCATAATTTTTCCTGGCATTCTTTTAGAATTCTGAGAATTTTACAGTTTCTTCAGGATGGTTTGGATAAAGGTTTGTCTGCAAGTTCCTTGAAAAGACAAATCTCTGCTCTTTCTGTTCTTTTTCACAGAAAGATTGTTAATCTTCCTGATATTCATTGTTTTGTACAAGCTTTGGTTCGTATAAAACCTGTCATTAAGTCAATTTCTCCTCTTTGGAGTTTGAATTTGGTTCTGGGGGCTCTTCAAGCTCCTCCGTTTGAACCTATGCATTCTTTGGACATTAAATTACTTTCTTGAAAAGTTTTGTTCCTTTTGGCCATCTCTTCTGCCAGAAGAGTTTCTGAATTATCTGCTCTTTCTTGTGAGTCTCCTTTTCTGTTTTTTCATCAGGATAAGGCGGTGTTGCGAACTTCTTTTAAATTTTTACCTAAGGTTGTGAATTCTAACAACATTAGTAGAGAAATTGTGGTTCCTTCATTATGTCCTAATCCTAAGAATTCTAAGGAGAAATCATTGCTTTCTTTGGATGTAGTTAGAGCTTTGAAATATTATGTTGAAGCTACTAAGAATTTCCGAAAGACTTCTAGTCTATTTGTTATCTTTTCCAGTTCTAGGAAAGGTCAGAAGGCTTCTGCCATTTCTTTGGCATCTTGGTTGAAATCTTTAATTTATCATGCTTATGTCGAGTCGGGTAAAACTCCGCCTCAAAGGATTACAGCTCATTCTACTAGGTCAGTTTCTACTTCCTGGGCATTTAGGAATGAAGCTTCGGTTGTTCAGATTTGCAAAGCAGCAACTTGGTCTTCTTTGCATACTTTTTCTAAATTCTACCATTTTGATGTGTTTTCTTCTTCTGAAGCAGTTTTTGGTAGAAAAGTACTTCAGGCAGCTGTTTCAGTTTGATTCTTCTGCTTATAATTTCAGTTTTTTTCATTATAAGTTTTAAACTTTGTTTGGGTGTGGATTATTTTCAGCGGAATTGGCTGTCTTTATTTTATCCCTCCCTCTCTAGTGACTCTTGCGTGGAAGATCCACATCTTGGGTAATCATTATCCCATACGTCACTAGCTCATGGACTCTTGCTAATTACATGAAAGAAAACATAATTTATGTAAGAACTTACCTGATAAATTAATTTCTTTCATATTAGCAAGAGTCCATGAGGCCCACCCTTTTTTGTGGTGGTTATGATTTTTTTGTATAAAGCACAATTATTCCAATTCCTTATATTTATGCTTCACACTTTTTTCTTATCACCCCACTTCTTGGCTATTCGTTAAACTGATTTGTGGGTGTGGTGAGGGGTGTATTTATAGGCATTTTGAGGTTTGGGAAACTTTGCCCCTCCTTGTAGGAATGTATATCCCATACGTCACTAGCTCATGGACTCTTGCTAATATGAAAGAAATGAATTTATCAGGTAAGTTCTTACATAAATTATGTTTTTTCTTCAGATGAGGAAATGACAAGTGACAGGAGCATATGCATGTATGCTGGCTTCTCATCAACCATAGTAAACACATAGTAAAAGAAACAAATTTAATTTGTTTAAAAGAAAAGAGCATGCTATTTTTACATTAGAATGTCCCTTTAAAGATCTACTTTTGCAAAAAAAAAAAAATTACACGAGGTTATAAAAAGTTTGAGAAAAATAAATGTGATAGAAAAAAATACAACTTGCCAATCACATCCATACAGCCTGCTACAAATGCTGAGGGTTCAGTGGATAATATCCTTGGTAAACTCAAGAAAATCAAAACAGGGGCACAGGGTAGGATTTTGCTCAGTATCCATTGTACCTTTTGTTGAATTTATTAAATTATTTTTGTGTATTGAGGGGACAGTCTACTCCAGAATTTTTATTGTTTAAAATTGATAATCCCTTTATTACCCATTCCCCAGTTTTGCATAACCAGCACAGTTATATTAATATACTTTTTACCTCTGTGATGACCTTGTATCTAAGCCTCTTCAGACAGCCCCCTTTTTTCAGTTCTTTTGACAGACTTGCATTTTAGCCAATGAGTGCCCTCTCATAAGTAACTCCACGAGCATGAGCACAATGGTATCTATATGGCACACATGAACTAACACCCTCTAGCTGTGGAAAACTTAAATGCATTTAGATAAGAGGCGGCCTTCAAAGGCTTAGAAATTATCATATGAGCCTACCTAGGTTTATCTTTCAACAAAGAATTCCAAAAGAACAAAGCAAATTTGATAATAAAAGTAAATTGGAAAGTTGGTTCAAACTGCATGCCCTATCTGAATCATGAAAGTTTAATTTTGACTAGATTGTCCCTTTAAGTTGTAGCTAAGTGATTTTTATCACTTACATTTTTTGAATTGATACTTTTTTTTTTTGTGTCTGCATCTTCAACAAATATGATTCAAAGAACAACCACCTATGAAACATCTCTGTAAAAATCCAATGACTGTACAGCAAAGTGGAAGGGGAAATTGAATCCTTGTATTATATACACAGGAACGTGTGGCAGTTATTCACTAGAGCCACAAACTGCAGGAACTCTTGCCCATGCACAATATAGACATCCCTCTGCCACATACTTATGAAACAATATTTATTATAAAACAGTATGAGATTGTAATATAAAATGCTTAATGGGACAGTCAATGTAAAAATTCATGTTACATTATTCAGCACATAGTGCAAAATTATGTAACATTAACCTAGTGACCTATTATTTATTTTATTTATTTATTATTAACCTAGTGACACCTGCAAAAAAAAGAGGATTTTAAAGGGACAGTCTACAATAGAATTTTTATTGTTTTAAAAGATAGATAATCCCTTTATTACCCATTCCCCAGTTTTGCATAACCAACACATATATATTAATACACTTTTTAGCTCTGTGGTTACTTTGTATGTAAGCATCTTCTGACAGCCCCCTGATCACATGACTTTTTATTTATTATCTATTGACTTGCATTTAGTACTGTGTTGTGCTAACTCTTAAATAACTCATCGGGGGTGAGCACAATGTTATCTATATGGCTCACATGAACTAGCAGTCTCCAAGTTGTGAAAAGCAAATAAAAAAGCATGTGATAAGAGGCTGTCTGTAGTGGCTTAGAAAAAGGCAGACATTTAGAGGTTTAAATGTTATAAAGTATATTAATATAACAATGTTAGTTGTGCAAATGTGGGGAATGGGTAGTAAAGGCATTATCTAGCTTTTAAACAATAACAATTTTAGTGTAGACTGTCCCTATAAAGATTTCACCTCGCAAACCAATACTTACCTTACCTTCGTCGCCAGCATGTTCTGCTAATCACAGCACAATCAGTCACGCCGTTGAAATACATGTAGCGCACTCCCAGGCTGTGTAAAGCAGCAGACAGCTTTACCCAGTGCAGGAGCACACTACATGTAGTTTTATGGCGCAACCTGGTGTGCTGTGTTTAGACAGCACGCCTGTGACACTCTGTTGAAAAAAACAGAAGAGCGGAGGAGGCTGGCGAGGAAGGTAAAAAAAAGTGTCTCTTGGAATGTTACATAATTCTGCACTATGTAATATTAATTTTAATGTTGACTGGTCCTTTAATTATTTGTCATTACAGGACCATAAAAGTAAAAAAAAAAAAAAATACATGCTCTTATTTGTTGGAAATTGTTATTTTAAAACTATCAACCCTGCACTACTGTGGGTTTAATCTCTGCAAAGTAGTTAAACAAATAGTAGATGTATCACTTGGGACCCGCAGAGCACTGCTAGTCCCAAGCCGAAGTTGTCTCTGATCCAATAAGCAGTACTAGTCACCTGACTGAGCAGTGTGACAAGCGCTGATGATTAGATCAGTGGCATTTTCCATTTTGGACCAGCAGTGCTCTGTGGGTCATGAGCGATACTTCTACTGTATATTAACTAATTTGAGGGGGTTAGACACAGAGTATTGCAAGTTCAATAGTCTTTAAACATTGGATTGTTAAAGTGATTATCTAATAGGATTTCCACACAGCCTTGTTTGCAAACTGTTATTTATTGCTTGATTTATATGTCCCTTATTGTCCAAAGCAGAAGACAGAGGCAAATCAAAAACTTAAAGAGACATGAAACTCAAAGTTTTTTCCTGATTCAGATAGAGTATATGATTAGAGTATATGAATTTTAACAACTTCCCAATGTATTTCTATTATCTCATTTGCTGCATTATCTCTTTGTAGAAAAGAATACCTAGGTAGGCTCAGCAGCAGCAATACATTGATGCGTGCTGCCTGCTGATTAGTGGCTGCACGTAAATTACATTTGTAATTGGTTTACTTGATGTAACTGCACTTAAGGTAAAAAATTAGCACTGCAGGATTAGCGTGCGTATTATAAGTTGAATGTAAAAAGTTAGCGCAAGAGTGAAAGGCTCAGGCACGCTAACTTCAGGACTGCACTAACAATTTCTCCCCATATACTTCAGACCTATGATTTATCCCTTGTATGCCTACATTAATAGGGCATTTTAGAGAGCCTTGGTGGACAACTGGGATTTCATCCATCTAAAGCATTTGTGCGCTAGTTGGGTCACAGGGGTCTTTGTTAGGCAGATCTCCCTTTGTTGCTTCAGGATGCCCACAGGCGTTGGGGCAAACCAAATGTTATTGTTATATTTTTGGGGGGCAATGATATGGGGTTGGTCTCAGCATTAGATTTGATTAAGATCAGGGTAGCTGACCTGAAGTTGGTGTGTGCCTAGTTGTCTGGCATGGTCATTGAATGGTCTGACAAAGTTAATAGATTGTAGTAGAGACATATAGTTTCTCACAGGGTTACATTTGGGGGCCCATTTATCAAGCTCCGTATCAAGACTCGCCAGAAACACAAGTTATGGAGCAGCGGTCTAAAGACCACTGCTCCATAATCATGTCCGCCTGCTCTGATGAGGTGGACAGGAATCACCGGAAATCAACCCGATCAAGTACGATTGGGTTGATTGACACCCCCCTGCTGGCGGCCGATTGGCCCCGAGTCTGCAGGGGGCGGCGTTGCAACCAGCAGCTCTTGTGAGCTGCTGGTGCAATGCTTAAAACGGAGAGCATATTGCTCTCCGCATTCAGCGATGTCTGTCGGACCTGATCCACACTGTCGGATCAGGTCCAACAGACATATGATAAATAGGCCCCTTGGGGTCCGCAAGAAAGTTAATAGAGAGTTGGGTAAGGCTGTGAGATCCCTTGGGGGGTTTGTGGTTTGGCATGGCAACATAATTCGTGGGAACCAGTTTTTATTGTTCTGATAGTGTTTATTTATCTGACGCCGGGATGGATTTGTTTATCTCTAATATTCTGCAGGCTTTATTGGGGATAGTTTGAGTTCCGGTTTAAGTGGTGGCAAGATCCCTCCTTAATGATATTGGGATGGTCTCTTGGCGGGTGGGCGGTCTGGTCTCAGGCTATTGACTATGTGAATGACAACCATGGGTAGGAGCGACGTCCCTAGGACCGGGCCTGGGGTGCTCCTCCTAGAGAGGTTTGGCCAAAGATCTCAGATGAACAATATTGTCCCCTGTCAGGCGTTGTAGCCAGGCTCCACCATGTGAACAGTCTGGGTCTAGACCAGCTTAGCATGAATTATAATACTAGGGCCCCGCTTGCCACCAGGTTCTTTACATTTAAGGTGACGTTTATAGTTGTTGATGTTTTGTATAGTAAATATGACCTTGTGGTCTTAATTCTACTCTCTGTGTTTGTGTTCTTATTCTTAGAAATGTTATCTATGGTTTCAGCCACGAATAAGGCCTTCAATCCCTTATAGCAATGTAAGGCCTTAGCCTGGAAAGAATCTAAGGGGTGAGGCTCTTATGGGTGTGAGCTGGCTTGTGCAGCAATAATGTCGAATTTAAGGGGAGGGTAGTTCTTACCGGTATAAGTGCTTATGGTTGGAAGGCCACAGCCTTTTTTCGCAGTAGCAAAGCTGGTGGCACTGTGTTTCTTTAGAAGTCTGAGCTGTATGTTTGTTCCTGTTTCTCTGGTCTCATTCAGCCCCTCCAACCTCCAAAAGATAATGAACCACAATAGTGCACTGGGTGGTATTAATGAAAATACTCACAGGGTTTAAAGTGAAATTTTGATCTTTTATTCTTGAATCACCAGCAGGACATTGGTGTGATACAGCTTAAAAAATTATTAAAAAAACTGTAAAAAACTCAACGCGTTTCAGCAATTATATTGCCTTTTTCAAGAGCAAATCAAAAATAGTATATCAAACAAGCTGTGATAGCCTAGCTTTGGAACATCAGTATACAGTATATGCTATTCAAACCACCCTGCCTACCTGTCTCTTAACACCAAAGAAACAGGAACAAACATACAGCTCAGACTTCTAAAGAAACACAGTGCCGCCAGTTTTGCTACTGCTATCTTATCATACCGTTAATAAGACCAGGGCAGACAGCAATAACTTTGATGGGAAATCACGTACACAGTTTTATACTCACCTGTATTTATAACATATTGTTTTCTCAGCCTATTTTCACCTGCATCCTGAAGTCTTTTCACCTCACTCCTTCCCTGATAAGATGGGCAAGCAGGCCAGTTAGGTGCCATTAGAGTGCCTTAGTTATTCTGGTGCCCTCACAATTATTCGAACCAGATGAGGTAAGACCATAATGGTAATTTTTCATTTCCTTTAGCAGGTCATGTTTTTAAGACTCGACCTTGTGAGGCCCTTATGGTCGGATTCTGCGCTAACCACATCCTATCTAGGCGGGTGGTCTGGTCTTAGGCTATAGACTATGCGAGTGATGGCCATGGGGTGGAGCGATGCCCCAGGACCAGGCCAGGGGGTGCTCCTTCTTGAGTGGTTTGGCCAAAGATCTCAGAAGAACAACATTGTTCCCTGTTGTTTCCATTTTGTATAATAAATATTAACATATGGTCTTAACCCAACGCAATGTTTTTGTGTGCTTATTCTTAGAAAGTTTATGTAAGGTTTCAGCCAAGAAAGGAATAAGGCCTTCAATCTCTTATGTTTCCTACTGTCATTTTATTATTAAACAATGCATTGCATTTAAGGACAGATACGTGAAAGATTTTGTATTTTGAAGTCTAAAGTGTGTAGTCACTTCATAGAATTAGGAAGCCCACTATTTTCAGAGTTAAAGTACAGGTACAGGGGGCAAAATAAACAATCAATTATATTGCATTTTTGCTACAAATACAGGGAGTGCAGAATTATTAGGCAAGTTGTATTTTTGAGGATTAATTTTATTATTGAACAACAACCATGTTCTCAATGAACCCAAAAAACTCATTAATATCAAAGCTGAATAGTTTTGGAAGTAGTTTTTAGTTTGTTTTTAGTTATAGCTATTTTAGGGGGATATCTGTGTGTGCAGGTGACTATTACTGTGCATAATTATTAGGCAACTTAACAAAAAACAAATATATACCCATTTCAATTATTTATTTTTACCAGTGAAACCAATATAACATCTCAACATTCACAAATATACATTTCTGACATTCAAAAACAAAACAAAAACAAATCAGTGACCAATATAGCCACCTTTCTTTGCAAGGACACTCAAAAGCCTGCCATCCATGGATTCTGTCAGTGTTTTGATCTGTTCACCATCAACATTGCGTGCAGCAGCAACCACAGCCTCCCAGACACTGTTCAGAGTGGTGTACTGTTTTCCCTCCTTGTAAATCTCACATTTGATGATAGACCACGGGTTCTCAATGGGGTTCAGATCAGGTGAACAAGGAGGCCATGTCATTAGATTTTCTTCTTGTATACCCTTTCTTGCCAGCAACGCTGTGGAGTACTTGGACGCGTGCGATGGAGCATTGTCCTGCATGAAAATCATGTTTTTCTTGAAGGATGCAGACTTCTTCCTGTACCACTGCTTGAAGAAGGTGTCTTCCAGAAACTGGCAGTAGGACTGGGAGTTGAGCTTGACTCCATCCTCAACTCGAAAAGGCCCCACAAGCTCATCTTTGATGATACCAGCCCAAACCAGTACTCCACCTCCACCTTGCTGGCGTCTGAGTCGGACTGGAGCTCTCTGCCCTTTACCAATCCAGCCACGGGCCCATCCATCTGGCCCATCAAGACTCACTCTCATTTCATCAGTCCATAAAACCTTAGAAAAATCAGTCTTGAGATATTTCTTGGCCCAGTCTTGACGTTTCAGCTTGTGTGTCTTGTTCAGTGGTGGTCGTCTTTCAGCCTTTCTTACCTTGGCCATGTCTCTGAGTATTGCACACCTTGTGCTTTTGGGCACTCCAGTGATGTTGCAGCTCTGAAATATGGCCAAACTGGTGGCAAGTGGCATCTTGGCAGCTGCACGCTTGACTTTTCTCAGTTCATGGGCAGTTATTTTGCGCCTTGGTTTTTCCACACGCTTCTTGCGACCCTGTTGACTATTTTGAATGAAACGCTTGATTGTTTGATGATCACGCTTCAGAAGCTTTGCAATTTTAAGAGTGCTGCATCCCTCTGCAAGATATCTCACTATTTTTTACTTTTCTGAGCCTGTCAAGTCCTTCTTTTGACCCATTTTGCCAAAGGAAAGGAAGTTGCCTAATAATTATGCACACCTGATATAGGGTGTTGATGTCATTAGACCACACCCCTTCTCATTACAGAGATGCACATCACCTAATATGCTTAATTGGTAGTAGGCTTTCGAGCCTATACAGCTTGGAGTAAGACAACATGCATAAAGAGGATGATGTGGTCAAAATACTCATTTGCCTAATAATTCTGCACTCCCTGTAATTAAGCATTTCTAATTATAATTTTGAAATGTTCCATGTCCTGCTAAGGTAGTACATATATCTAACCTTTCTTCTTTCAAATTCACATGTACTTTTGCCATTCCTACCCAAAATCCCTTTTCCTAGAAGAAATGGTCATATATATTTTCTAATAAATGTGGTGACATCATGTTCCTTGTATTCCACAGATTAACACAATCTCAAACTACATATATATATACTATATTAGAGTAATTGCTATTTCTAAACTTATTATAAATTCATCAATAAAAAATGCAAGTAAACAATGTCCATTTCATCACCTTTCTTCACACATATTTAAATAAGAACTAATTATTTACTTCCATCTTTAATTGCAAAGGATATCAGCGCCCATTGATATATATCATAGCCTATAACTACGTGCAAGATCTTGTCTTTAATTGCAAAGGATATCAGAGCCCATTGATATATATCATAGCCTATAACTACGTGCAAGATCTTGTCTTTAATTGCAAAGGATATCAGAGCCCATTGATATATATCATAGCCTATAACTACGTGCAAGATCTTGTCTTTAATTGCAAAGGATATCAGAGCCCATTGATATATATCATAGCCTATAACTACGTGCAAGATCTTGTCTTTTGAAGTCTAAAGTGTGTAGTCACTTCTTAGAATTAGGAAGCCCACTATTTTCACAGTTAAAGTACAGTAAAAAATGAAAGTAAACAATGTCCACTTCATCACCTTTCTTCACACATATTTAAATAAGTCAGCTTTTTCAAGTCTTCATAGCAACTTTAGGAGAGTCCAGCAAATTTATGACTTTGAACTATAACTTTCATCTATGACAAAAAAAACTTTCCACTAATCCAAATATAAAAAAAAAACCAGATGAGTGGACTGCAGAAACACATTATAATACATATAATGTTAACCAGCTAACCCTGGTTGATTATATAATTTATGAAAAAAACAAGATTATGACTTCTCAATATTTCTGACCAAGATGTCACTCAGACCCAACTTTATTTATTCCATTGTCTCCCCTATACATATAAAGAAAAATAAACTGATATTTCCTGCATGAAAACTCAGCCCATTCAGACATAGGGGCTTATTTATCAAAGGTCTTTTGGACCTGATCTGACAGTGTGGATCAGGTCCGCAAGACCTCGCTGAATGCGGAGAGCAATACTCTCTCCGTATTCAGCATTGCACCAGCAGCTCACAAGAGCTGCTGGTGCAACGCCGCCCCCTGCAGACTCACGGCCAATGGGCCGCCAGCAGGGGGGTGTCAATCAACCCGATCGTACTGGATTGGGTTCATTTCCGGCGATTCCTGTCCGCCTCATCAGAGCAGGTGGACAGGGTTATGGAGCAGCGGTCTTTAGACTCGCCAGAAACACGGGCCCACAAGCTCCGTTTGTTGATAAATGGGCCCCATTACCCTTGACTTTAAAAGCTGGAAATGAAATAGCAAATATTAACATTAACAAAGACCCCAATATGAGTGAACCCTTGCATAGTTGTAGAACCCTTACTGAACATACAGCTATTTCACACATATCTTGATATTTGAAATAACTCTGTATTAAGTAGACATGTGCGGTTCGTTTCGGATTTATTCGGAAATTCGGTAAATTCGGTAAATTCGGAGATTCGGATCGATTCGGATTTCCGAATTAAAATACTTCCGAATCTACCGAATGAATCCGAAATAGCTGCCGTATCTCCGAATAAATCCGAATTAGCTCGGTAAAATTCGGCATTTCCCCATAGGAAACAATGGGAGTTTCGGCTGAAAAAAACCTAACACCGCAGCCCCATTGTTTCCTATGGGGAAACACTAAGTCTGCACCTAACACCCTAACATGTACCCCGAGTCTCTAAACACCCCTAATCTAACACTTATTAACCCCTAATCTGCTGCCTCCGCTATCGCTGACACCTGCATTATTTTATTAACCCCTAATCTGCCGACCGAATATCGCCGCCACCTACATTATAACTATTAACCCCTAATCTGCTGTCCCTAACACCGCCGACCCCTACATTATAGTTATTAACCCCTAATCTGCCCCCCCCAACGTCGCCGCAATCTAACTACAAGTATTAACCCCTAATCTGCCGACCCGATATCGCCGCCACCTACATTATAGCTATTAACCCCTAATCTGCTGTCCCTAACACCGCCGACCCCTACATTATAGTTATTAACCCCTAATCTGCCCCCCCCAATGTCGCCGCAATCTAACTACAAGTATTAACCCCTAATCTGCCGACCCGATATCGCCGCCGCCTACATTATAGCTATTAACCCCTAATCTGCTGTCCCTAACACCGCCGACCCCTACATTATAGTTATTAACCCCTAATCTGCCCCCCCCCCAACGTCGCCGCAATCTAACTACAAGTATTAACCCCTAATCTGCCGACCGCAAATCGCCGCAACTATAATAAATGTATTAACCCCTAAACCGCCGCACTCCCGCCTCGCAAACACTATAATACATTTTATTAACCCCTAATCTGCCCTCCCTAACATCGCCGCCACCTACCTACAATTATTAACCCCTAACCTCACGCCCGCACCGTCGCCGCTACTATAATAAGGTTATTAACCCCTAAACCTAAGTCTAACCCTAACACTAACACCCCCTAACTTAAATATAATTTAAATAAAACGAAATAAATTTACTATAGTTAAATCAATGAATCCTATTTAAAACTAAAGACTTACCTGTAAAATAAACCCTAATATAGCTGCAATATAACTAATAGTTACATTGTAGCTATTTTAGCATTTATATTTATTTTACAGGCAACTTTGTATTTATTTTAACTAGGTACAATAGCTATTAAATAGTTATTGACTAATTAATAGCTACCTAGTTAAAATAATTACAAAATTACCTGTAAAATAAATCCTAACCTAAGTTACAATTACACCTAACACTACACTATCATTAAATAAATGAATCATATTTAAAACTAAATACTTACCTGTAAAATAAACCCTAATATAGCTACAATATAACTAATAGTTAAATTGTAGCTATTTTAGCATTTATATTTATTTTACAGGCAACTTTGTATTTATTTTAACTAGGTACAATAGCTATTAAATAGTTATTGACTAATTAATAGCTAACTAGTTAAAATAATTACAAAATTACCTGTAAAATAAATCCTAACCTAAGTTACAATAAAACCTAACACTACACTGTCATTAAATAAATTAACTACAAGTACCTACAATTATCTACAATTAAATAAACTAAAGTACAAAACCCCCCCACTAAATTACAAAAAATAAAAAACCACTAAATTACAAAAAATAAAAAAATATTACAAGAATTTTAAACTAATTACACCTAATCTAAGCCCCCTAATAAAATAACAAAGCCCCCCAAAATAAAAAAAATGCCCTACCCTATACTAAATTACAAAAGTTAACAGCTCTATTACCTTACCAGCCCTGAACAGGGCCCTTTGCGGGGCATGCCCCAAAGAAAACAGCTCTTTTGCCTTTAAAAAGAAAACACAATCCCCCCCCCCATATTACAACCCACCACCCACATACCCCTACTCTAACCCAAACCCCCCTTAAATAAACCTAACACTACCCCCCTGAAGATCTCCCTACCTTGAGTCGTGTTCACCCAGCCGGGCCGAAGTCTTCATCCGATGGGGCAGAAGAGGACATCCAGACCGGCAGAAGTCTTCATCCAAGCGGGGCAAGAAGAGGTCTTCCATCCATCATACAAGTACCAAAATACAAACAAACACTAAATTACCAAAAATAATAAAATATTACAATAATTTTAAACTAATTACACCTAATCTAAGCCCCCTACTAGCTATTAATATAGCTTCAATATAACTAATAGTTACATTGTAGCTATTTTAGGATTTATATGTATTTTACAGGCAACTTTGTATTTATTTTAACTAGGTACAATAGTTATTAAATAGTTAATAACTATTTAATAACTACCTAGCTAAAATAAATACAAATTTACCTGTAAAATAAATCATAACCTAAGTTACAATTACACCTAACACTACACTATCATTAAATTAACTAAATAAATGAATCCTATATAAAACTAAAGACTTACCTGTAAAATAAACCCTAATATAGCTGCAATATAACTAATAGTTACATTGTAGCTATTTTAGCATTTATATTTATTGTACAGGCAACTTTGTATTCATTTTAACTAGGTTCAATAGCTATTAAATAGATATTGACTATTTAATAGCTACCTAGTTAAAATAATTACAAAATTACCTGTAAAATAAATCCTAACCTAAGTTACAATTAAACCTAACACTACACTATCATTAAATAAATTAACTACAAGTACCTACAATTAAATACAATTAAAAAAACTAAACTAAAGTACAAACCCCCCCCCCCCACTAAATTACAAAAAATAAAAAAATATTACAAGAATTTTAAACTAATTACACCTAATCTAAGCCCCCTAATAAAATAACAAAGCCCCCCAAAATAAAAAAATGCCCTACCCTATACTAAATTACAAAAGTAATCAGCTCTATTACCTTACCAACCCTGAACAGGGCCCTTTGCGGGGCATGCCCCAAAGAAAACAGCTCTTTTGCCTGTAAAAAAAAAACACAATCTCCCCCCCCCCCACATTACAACCCACCACCCACATACCCCTACTCTAACCCAAACCCCCCTTAAATAAACCTAACACTACCCCCCTGAAGATCTCCCTACCTTGAGTCGTGTTCACCCAGCCGGGCCGAAGTCTTCATCCGATGGGGCAGAAGAGGGCATCCAGACCGGCAGAAGTCTTCATCCAAGCGGGGCAAGAAGAGGTCTTCCATCCATCAGAAAAGTACAAAAAAACAAAGAAACACTAAATTAGCAAAAATAATAAAATATTACAATAATTTTAAACTAATTACACCTAATCTAAGCCCCCTACTAGCTATTAATATAGCTACAATATAACTAATAGTTACATTGTAGCTATTTTAGGATTTATATTTATTTTACAGGCAACTTTGTATTTATTTTAACTAGGTACAATAGCTATTAAATAGTTAATAACTATTTAATAACTACCTAGCTAAAATAAATACAAATTTACCTGTAAAATAAACCCTAACCTAAGTTACAATTATACCTAACACTACACTGTCATTAAATTAACTAAATAAATTAATCCTATATAAAACTAAATACTTACCTGTAAAATAAACCCTAATATAGCTACAATATAACTAATAGTTACATTGTAGCTATTTTAGCATTTATATTTATTTTACAGGCAACTTTGTATTTATTTTAACTAGGTACAATAGCTATTAAATAGATATTGACTATTTAATAGCTACCTAGTTAAAATAATTACAAAATTACCTGTAAAATAAATCCTAACCTAAGTTACTATTAAACCTAACACTACACTATCATTAAATAAATTAACTACAAGTACCTACAATTAAATACAATGAAATAAACTAAACTAAAGTACAAAAAAAACAAACACTAAATTACAAAAAATAAAAAAAATTACAAGAATTTTAAACTAATTACACCTAATCTAAGCCCCCTAATAAAATAACAAAGCCCCCCAAAATAAAAAAAAATGCCCTACCCTATACTAAATTACAAAAGTAATCAGCTCTATTACCTTACCAGCCCTTAAAAGGGCCTTTTGCGGGGCATGCCCCAAAGAAAACAGCTCTTTTGCCTGTAAAAAAAAACACAATACCCCCCCCCACATTACAACCCACCACCCACATACCCCTACTCTAACCCAAACCCCCCTTAAATAAACCTAACACTACCCCCCTGAAGATCTCTCTACCGTGTCTTCACCCAGCGGGCCGAAGTCTTCATCTGATGGGGCAGAAGAGGACATCCAGACCGGCAGAAGTCTTCATCCAAGCGGGGCAAGAAGAGGTCTTCCATCCATCAGAAGTCTTGATCCAGGCAGCATCTTCTCTGTTCATCCATCGGGAGCGGAGCGGCAACATCCTGAAGACATCCCACGCAGAGCATCCTCTTCTTTCTTGATCCGACGACTAGGTGACTGTACCTTTAAGTGACGTCATCCAAGATGGCGTCCCTTGAATTCCGATTGGCTGATAGGATTCTATCAGCCAATCGGAATTAAGGTAGGAAAAATCTGATTGGCTGATTCAATCAGCCAATCAGATTCAAGTTCAATCCGATTGGCTGATGGAATCAGCCAATCAGATTGACCTCGCATTCTATTGGCTGTTCCGATCAGCCAATAGAATGCGAGCTCAATCTGATTGGCTGATTCCATCAGCCAATCGGATTGAACTTGAATCTGATTGGCTGATTGAATCAGCCAATCAGATTTTTCCTACCTTAATTCCGATTGGCTGATAGAATCCTATCAGCCAATCGGAATTCAAGGGACGCCATCTTGGATGACGTCACTTAAAGGTACAGTCACCTAGTCGTCGGATCAAGAAAGAAGAGGATGCTCTGCGTGGGATGTCTTCAGGATGCTGCCGCTCCGCTCCCGATGGATAAACAGAGAAGATGCCGCCTGGATCAAGACTTCTGATGGATGGAAGACCTCTTCTTGCCCCGCTTTGATGAAGACTTCTGCCGGTCTGGATGTCCTCTTCTGCCCCATCGGATGAAGACTTCGGCCCGCTGGGTGAAGACACGGTAGAGAGATCTTCAGGGGGGTAGTGTTAGGTTTATTTAAGGGGGTTTGGGTTAGAGTAGGGGTATGTGGGTGGTGGGTTGTAATGTGGGGGGGGGTATTGTGTTTTTTTTTACAGGCAAAAGAGCTGTTTTCTTTGGGGCATGCCCCGCAAAAGGCCCTGTTCAGGGCTGGTAAGGTAATAGAGCTGATTACTTTTGTAATTTAGTATAGGGTAGGGCATTTTTTTATTTTGGGGGGCTTTGTTATTTTATTAGGGGGCTTAGATTAGGTGTAATTAGTTTAAAATTCTTGTAATTTTTTTTATTTTTTGTAATTTAGTGTTTATTTTTTTTGGACTTTAGTTTAGTTTATTTCATTGTATTTAATTGTAGGTACTTGTAGTTAATTTATTTAATGATAGTGTAGTGTTAGGTTTAATAGTAACTTAGGTTAGGATTTATTTTACAGGTAATTTTGTAATTATTTTAACTAGGTAGCTATTAAACAGTAAATATCTATTTAATAGCTATTGTACCTAGTTAAAATAAATACAAAGTTGCCTGTAAAATAAATATAAATCCTAAAATAGCTACAATGTAACTATTAGTTATATTGTAGCTATATTAATAGCTAGTAGGGGGCTTAGATTAGGTGTAATTAGTTTAAAATTATTGTAATATTTTATTATTCTTGCTAATTTAGTGTTTGTTTATTTTTTTGTACTTTTCTGATGGATGGAAGACCTCTTCTTGCCCCGCTTGGATGAAGACTTCTGCTGGTCTGGATGTCCTCTTCTGCCCCATCGGATGAAGACTTCGGCCCGGCTGGGTGAACACGACTCAAGGTAGGGAGATCTTCAGGGGGGTAGTGTTAGGTTTATTTAAGGGGGGTTTGGGTTAGAGTAGGGGTATGTGGGTGGTGGGTTGTAATGTGGGGGGGGGGATTGTGTTTTTTTTTTACAGGCAAAAGAGCTGTTTTCTTTGGGGCATGCCCCGCAAAAGGCCCTGTTCAGGGCTGGTAAGGTAATAGAGCTGTTAACTTTTGTAATTTAGTATAGGGTAGGGCATTTTTTTTTATTTTGGGGGGCTTTGTTATTTTATTAGGGGGCTTAGATTAGGTGTAATTAGTTTAAAATTCTTGTAATATTTTTTTATTTTTTGTAATTTAGTGGGGGGGGTTTGTACTTTAGTTTTTTTAATTGTATTTAATTGTAGGTACTTGTAGTTAATTTATTTAATGATAGTGTAGTGTTAGGTTTAATTGTAACTTAGGTTAGGATTTATTTTACAGGTAATTTTGTAATTATTTTAACTAGGTAGCTATTAAATAGTCAATATCTATTTAATAGCTATTGAACCTAGTTAAAATAAATACAAAGTTGCCTGTACAATAAATATAAATGCTAAAATAGCTACAATGTAACTATTAGTTATATTGCAGCTATATTAGGGTTTATTTTACAGGTAAGTCTTTAGTTTTATATAGGATTCATTTATTTAGTTAATTTAATGATAGTGTAGTGTTAGGTGTAATTGTAACTTAGGTGATGATTTATTTTACAGGTAAATTTGTATTTATTTTAGCTAGGTAGTTATTAAATAGTTATTAACTATTTAATAACTATTGTACCTAGTTAAAATAAATACAAAGTTGCCTGTAAAATACATATAAATCCTAAAATAGCTACAATGTAACTATTAGTTATATTGAAGCTATATTAATAGCTAGTAGGGGGCTTAGATTAGGTGTAATTAGTTTAAAATTATTGTAATATTTTATTATTTTTGGTAATTTAGTGTTTGTTTGTATTTTGGTACTTGTATGATGGATGGAAGACCTCTTCTTGCCCCGCTTGGATGAAGACTTCTGCCGGTCTGGATGTACTCTTCTGCCCCATCGGATGAAGACTTCGGCCCGGCTGGGTGAACACGACTCAAGGTAGGGAGATCTTCAGGGGGGTAGTGTTAGGTTTATTTAAGGGGGGTTTGGGTTAGAGTAGGGGTATGTGGGTGGTGGGTTGTAATGTGGGGGGGGGAGATTGTGTTTTTTTTTTTACAGGCAAAAGAGCTGTTTTCTTTGGGGCATGCCCCGCAAAGGGCCCTGTTCAGGGCTGGTAAGGTAATAGAGCTGTTAACTTTTGTAATTTAGTATAGGGTAGGGCATTTTTTTTATTTTGGGGGGCTTTGTTATTTTATTAGGGGGCTTAGATTAGGTGTAATTAGTTTAAAATTCTTGTAATATTTTTTTATTTTTTGTAATTTAGTGTTTGTTTTTTTTGTAATTTAGTGGGGGGGTTTTGTACTTTAGTTTATTTAATTGTAGATAATTGTAGGTACTTGTAGTTAATTTATTTAATGACAGTGTAGTGTTAGGTTTAATTGTAACTTAGGTTAGGATTTATTTTACAGGTAATTTTGTAATTATTTTAACTAGGTAGCTATTAATTAGTCAATAACTATTTAATAGCTTTTGTACCTAGTTATAATAAATACAAAGTTGCCTGTAAAATAAATATAAATGGTAAAATAGCTACAATGTAACTATTAGTTATATTGCAGCTATCTTAGGGTTTATTTTACAGGTAAGTATTTTGTTTTAAATATGATTCATTTATTTAGTTAATTTAATGATAGTGTAGTGTTAGGTGTAATTGTAACGTAGGTTAGGATTTATTTTACAGGTAAATTTGTATTTATTTTAGCTAGGTAGTTATTAAATAGTTATTAACTATTTAATAACTATTGTACCTAGTTAAAATAAATACAAAGTTGCCTGTAAAATAAAAATAAATGCTAAAATAGCTACAATGTAACTATTAGTTATATTGTAGCTATATTAGGATTTATTTTACAGGTAAATTTGTATTTATTTTAGCTAGGTAGTTATTAAATAGTTATTAACTATTTAATAACTATTGTACCTAGTTAAAATAAATACAAAGTTGCCTGTAAAATAAAAATAAATGCTAAAATAGCTACAATGTAACTATTAGTTATATTGCAGCTATCTTAGGGTTTATTTTACAGGTAAGTATTTTGTTTTAAATATGATTCATTTATTTAATGATAGTGTAGTGTTAGGTGTAATTGTAACTTAGGTTAGGATTTATTTTACAGGTAAATTTGTAATTATTTTAACTAGGTAGCTATTAAACAGTAAATATCTATTTAATAGCTATTGTACCTAGTTAAAATAAATACAAAGTTGCCTGTAAAATAAAAATAAATCCTAAAATAGCTACAATGTAACTATTAGTTATATTGCAGCTATATTAGGGTTTATTTTACAGGTAAGTCTTTAGTTTTAAATAGGATTCATTTATTTAACTATAGTAAATTTATTTCGTTTTATTTAAATTATATTTAAGTTAGGGGGTGTTAGTGTTAGGGTTAGACTTAGGTTTAGGGGTTAATAACCTTATTATAGTAGCGGCGACGTTGGGGGCGGGAGATTAGGGGTTAATAATTGTAGGTAGGTGGCGGCGACGTTGGGGGGGGGCAGATTAGGGGTTAATAACTATAATGTAGGGGTCGGCGGTGTTAGGGACAGAAGATTAGGGGTTAATAGCTATAATGTAGGCGGCGGCGATATCGGGTCGGCAGATTAGGGGTTAATACTTGTAGTTAGATTGCGGCGACGTTGGGGGAGGCAGATTAGGGGTTAATAACTATAATGTAGGGGTCGGCGGTGTTAGGGACACCAGATTAGGGGTTAATAGCTATAATGTAGGCGGCGGCGATATCGGGTCGGCAGATTAGGGGTTAATACTTGTAGTTAGATTGCGGCGACGTTGGGGGAGGCAGATTAGGGGTTAATAACTATAATGTAGGGGTCGGCGGTGTTAGGGACAGCAGATTAGGGGTTAATAGCTATAATGTAGGCGGCAGCGATATCGGGTCGGCAGATTAGGGGTTAATACTTGTAGTTAGATTGCGGCGACGTTGGGGGAGGCAGATTAGGGGTTAATAACTATAATGTAGGGGTCGGCGGTGTTAGGGACAGCAGATTAGGGGTTAATAGCTATAATGTAGGTTGCGGCGATATCCGATCGGCAGATTAGGGGTTAAATAATGTTATTATAGGGTTTGCGATGTGGGGGGGCCTCGGTTTAGTGATTCATAGGTAGTTTATGGGTGTTAGTGACTTAGTGTACTAAATGGGTGTTAGTGTACTAAAACATACCGAATTTCGGAACGGAATAGAACCGAATTCAGCCGAATCAGAATAAATCCGAAACGAATTTATTCGGATCCGAATAAATCCGAAACGAATTTATTCAAATTTTGCCGAATCCGATTCAATCCGAAACGAAATTTGAAAAGTCCGAATCGATCCGAACCGAAAACGAACCGAATTTTTTAGCCGTGCACATGTCTAGTATTAAGCAGCTAACCATTATGAAGATTATACAGAATTATAAACAGAGAAGCTTTAAGAAAGAAATTACATTACAAATTACATACTGACTATACAATTATTTTTCTGCCTTATGCGCTAACAGTTGTTTTAAATAAATATACACAAACATCTGCATTTTAGAACTCAATAACAAAGCAAAGTCATAGGCAGAGAAGATTGTGACATTGGTTTGGGAAAACCTGTTATTTTTTAATAATTTTATTTTTTACAAAATATTAATAAAAAGGTCTGGATTTCTAAATATATCTGGATTTTGGAATTCCGGATTTGGGAATTAATACCTGTATTTAATTTGTAAATAATCAGTTCTAACTCCTCTTCACCGAATGGTCTTATTCCTACAAAGACTGATGGTCAGACCCCAAGAAATTTAGATGATGCGCTAACCAGTTTTTGCTCTAAAGCCAGTTTTGTTAGCGACCCAGCAGTGAAAAAGTTATTTGTGGAACTGCACTTTGCCTTAAAGGGACATTATACACCAATTTTCCTATAAGTGCATGTAATAAACACTACGAGAAAGAAGAATATACAAAGATACTGATATAAAAAGCAAGTATAAAAACTTTTCAATTATTAGACGCTCCCAATTTAGCACCGTTGATGAGGTTAGGCTGGAACAACCACTGAAATGGGCTGAGAAAGCAGGAAGAGCATACACTCCCCCTCCCCTGCATATGAAAAGTCTCATTAGACAAAATGGAGCAAGCAGGGTTATCTGTAGACATCAATATACATCTAAAACTTTGGGGCTTGGTTAAGAGTCTGAAAATCAGTTCAATGTTATTTAAAAATAAGCAAAATTATACATTTTTTGCATGAGTCAGATAGAACATACAATTTTAAACAACTTTCCAATTTACTTCTATTATCAAATTGTCTTCCTTTTCTTGTTATCCTTTGTTTAAAAGCAGGAAGTTAAGCTCAGGAATGTGCACGTGTTTGGCAACACTTTTGCAACAATGTTATACATTAGCAAGAGCAAAAGATGGCAGCACTATTTCCTGTCATGTAAAGTCATTTTTTGGGCTATTGAATATTTAATCTGATTTTATATATGAATTTTAAAATGTCTTAAAATATAACAGTTCAAAGTATACACTAGGTTTTCAGAATCTATAATCCTTAAATCACAAAATCCTTTTATCGTAAACAAAGCCAACATTTCACCCATGGAACTTATATCGTTGAGAAAACTGCTGACATCTACAGTTCCGCATGTCTTTTTTATATACAGGGTCAGTCCTACATGACACAAACAAATGCAGATGCAGTTTCGCACTTTTGTGTAAAAGCGCACGTTAATGCAAACAACTTGTGCAATAACCAACTCTTTAGATAAAATAAAATCTCATTTTGTGCTGTATCTTGTGTCATATACAAGGCTTTGTTTGTCTTGAGCTCTTTGAGCTGTGTTTAAATAGGAGTGGGGTCTGTTAACTGAAGCATCCCCAGACACAAGTGATAAGATCTTTCCTGTTGCTCCCATCAATGTGGATAGTATCCTTGGTCCAGCAAAAGCTTTAATTCTGCTGCCTTCTGCTTTAAGATAAGGATCCTATCAGCACTCAAACATATTTCATGTGTAAAATAACAGCTGCGCGTCCATTTTCTGCCATTATGTTCCTTGGAACAAATTTCCATCACTTTCTTTTTTCATCCTAATCAAATGTCTTTACGTGAAATCCTCATGTTTGTCAATCTAAAGAGTGTTAAAAATAAATTTACATTTTAAAGGGGGGGGGGGTTTGGAAAATGTTAAAATATTTTTTTAAACATTAGATAAAACTATTATAGATGATTCAACCAATTACTATCAACATTACAGTTTGTAATTTGTCACATCTTGGTAAACATCATTGTATTTGTTTAAGAAATAGAAACCATATTTACAGATTACTGCTACCTTAGAAAACCTAATGACTATGTCATATTATCCTCCTATTTGCAGGGAAATCAGTCATTCATTTACAGCAATTTTACTTCATACATTACTTTCCATAAGCATGGAGAACATAATTACAGCAAATTGTCCGAGAAAAGGAAACAAAAAACAAAATCATGATGTGGTGTATATAATATCATTAAAAGGCACATTAGTGTTCTACACGTGGCAACACAAAAGCTATTCCTGTGGTTTGGAAATGTTTATTTATTTTCTCTTTCTTGTAAAAAAACAAACAAACAAATCCCCTGTTACTGATAAACATATACACTGTGCACAGAGAGGTCCTGGAAAAAGGGACGTTTTGTAATTATGAAAAGGCAAAAATATAATTATAGTATTAGTAGAATTATTTGTATTGTCACTATTTTTTCAACTATGAGTAATTTTTTACTTATCCGCAGACTCTATCTATCTATCTATCTATCTATCTATCTATCTATCATCTATCTATCCAATATATATATATACAGATGGCCCTCGTTTTACAACGGTTCAATTTACACCGTTTCAGAATAACAACCTTTTTTCCAGTCATGTGACTGCTATTGAAAAGCATTGAGAAGCAGTTCATTTATTAAAATAGCCAGTAGGTGGAGCTGTCCGCTTGTGTTGCAGCAAAGCCAAGCAAGCTGAAATTAATCAGTTTAACCAGACCTGAGCTATTGGAATGCATAGAAAGAACTGTTTGCAGAAAAATGCAAGTGAAGTCGGTGTTGTGTGATTATTTTATTAGGTCTATAATTCTGTTTAGCAAATGTTTTTGTTCATTTAACTTATTTTAATTATATGTTCTGTGTTGTGTGATTATTTTATTAGGTTTATAATGCTGTTTAGCATTTAAAGTCTTCATTTTTAAGCTTTAAAAATAATGTATTAGGTGTTACTTATGACAATTTTGAGAGGGGCCTGGAACCTATCGCCCTCACTTCCCATTGACTTACATTATAAACTGGGTTTCAATTTACAACGGTTTCGATTTACAACCATTCCTTCTGGAACCTAACCCCGGCGTAAACTGAGGGCTACCTGTATATATATATATATATATATATATATATATATATATATATATACACAGTACACACATATATATATGTATATATATATATACTGTATATATATATATATATATATATATATAAAGTATATTGTATATAGTATATATTGTGCAGTACTAAATAAACTATAAACAGAATTCACATTTTATTTAAATAAAGCTCCAGCTTTTAATGGTTCAGTATTAATTGATGCATATCTTGGAAATATTCACACATACTTCACAAGCAAACTGTCTCTACTGTGCTTTTTACAACAATTGATAACAAGACAGCTCTGAAATATACAAGTGGTTGAACCTGTTTGTCTTTTTGACATACTCCTATTAGTTATCACCATTTTCCCTCTGCTGAGTAGCCTTAGCAGATGGCCTTTTAACATTAGTATTAAGTTTGGGGTCTATAAGGATTAACCTTCTATGTGAAGTAAAGAAAAAATACAAATTGTACCTTTTCTTTTCTAGCCAGCTTGATGAAGATAAAGGGCAGTTATCAGAACTTCCCTTACCCATAAATCACTGCAGCGTCTCTTTCTCTCTCCCTCTTTTCAATGTGCTGATTAATATCTTCAGCACAAAAACACCTTCTGAGAAGTTTGCTATCTCTGGGATTTGGTAAAGAAACTCTTTTAAGAAAAGAAGCATTTTGTGTTTATTTTGTATAAGTAGACTTTTTATTAATGATAGAGATGGATGAATGTCACAAATTGATTTTCAAATGGTGGCTTTTCATCTTCAACGTTTGGACTATTAAAGGGACACTGAATCAAAATTAAACTTTCATTATTCAGATAGAGCATGCAATTTTAAACAACTTTGTAATTTACTTCCATTAACAAAATATGCACAGTTTTTATATTTAAACTTTTTGAGTCACCAGTTCCTACTGAGCATGTGCAAGAATAAGTGTGTATGCATTTGTGAATAGCTCATTGTTGCCACATGGTATGTGTATGCATTTGTGATTGGCTGATGGCTGTCACATGGTACAGGGGGAGTGGAAAAAGATATCACTTTTAAAATTGTCAGAAAAAAAATCTACTACTCATTTGAAGTTCAGACTAAGGGGCCCATTTATCAAAGGGCTTGCGGACCTGATCCGACACTGCGGATCAGGTCCGCAAGACCTCGCTAAATGCGGAGAGCAATACGCTCTCCACATTTAACATTGCACCAGCAGCTCACAAGAGCTGCTGGTGCAACGCCGCCCCCTGCTGACTCGCGGCCAATCGGCCGCCAGCAGGGAGCTGTCAATCAACCCGATCGTATTCGATCGGGTTGATTTCCGGTGATTCCTGTCCGCCTGCTCAGAGCAGGCGGACAGGGTTATGGAGCAGCGGTCTTTAGACCGCTGCTTCATAACTTGTGTTTCTGGCGAGTCTGAAGACTCGCCAGAAACACGGCCCTTCAAGCTCCGTACGGAGCTTGATAAATGGGCCTGTTTGTGCTATTGCATTGTCTTGTTATCTTGCATTTGTTGATTATGCAAATCTAGGTATCATGACATGAAGAGACCATTGTTGTGCCTCCCATTACAAACCTTATTTTTATAATTTTATTAAGCCTATGTATGATATTGTATGTGAAATAAGTAATTAAAGCTCTTGAACCAACATATAAGGAAATAAACAATAATATCTACAGTCAGATCAATGAGCCCGCAATATAGGCAGCATAGCAAGGAGAAATCATTGGAAGAAGAGATAAAAGGAAAGCACAAAAACATCAGATTAGTGAAATAAAGTTGCCTGGAATGAGTTCACATAGAGGTAAAAAGAAATTCAAATATTAACACCCCTAATAAACAAGCCCCCTTATAAAATCACTCTCAGTATATTTGAAATTGAAAAAAATAAATATTATAGGTCTATAATAATATAACATATGACCATCTCTAGTGGAAAACATTGATGCCAAGTAAATATCAGACCCTCACAGGTCATCGTATCTAGGCCGTTCTATTATAGACATGAATAGAAAAAGGCATATATAGCGGACAATAAAATCTGGCAATACCTAAATAATTTACTAGCATTTGTGTGGCTTATCAGTATAAATACTTCTCCATGAAGAAAGGGGAGACCTGTATATATGTGCCTAGGGTTGTTGGGCAGATTGGAAGGGTCGTTGGGCAGATTGGAAAGGTGATGACACATTGAATGAGATTCACAATATTTAGATATAAAACAGTTATAATCAAACATACTTAATATTTTACTACATTTAACACATCCACAGAGTGTTCTGAGGCCACATTAGATTGCTGTCACTAAACATAGATCAGCAAGTTAACACTAAGCATTCAGCTAATGAATACAACAGCCCCAGAATATAAAACGTTCTAAGACAGTCCTATATTGTCCCCAGACATCCGGCTTAACAACCATCATAAGGGGTAATGATAATAGACAAACTGATCTTGTACTTGATAAACATATAATAGCCACATATATATCAGCATGCAAATACCATAAATGTTCTGCTTCAGACACTATGTAGGGGCACTGACAGACCCCCATTCTTGCTCTCGTTAAGTGGACAAAGCGATGTGCCCTGTTCTGTTGCTCACACAATCCCATGAGTAAATTTTGCGGTGCAGACATCCTACATTCCCTCTCCTCTTTGTAATAGTGTAGATCCAAAAATTACTGTACCGGGCTGGGGAGTGCAGGTCAATCCTTGCCATACTGGGCAACACTTTGTATCCAGCTGCTTTATCTTCTAATGCAGTGGATTTCCTTTCTCCAAATATATCCCCCTTCACAAGTATCTCAATCCCTTCCAAGGCATACTCTGTTGAGATCTCTAACACCCGAACAATCTCACTGATGCTCCCAATCTTAGAGGAAATTATGTGCTCAGAGTATATTTTTCATGTTTTGATGCTGCTCAATGCAGGGTGAGTTTAGCACAACTGGCAAGCTTCTCCACTCTGTTTCCAGATGCATGCAGAACTGTGTGAAGAAGTCTTTTAGTAGGCTCTCTATCACATCAAGTAGTGTAAGAATGTTGGTCGCCATCTTTAACTTAAACTTCAATCTGGCAATGCACTTCTTATCTGAGGTTAGCTGACATTTTCAGATACTATAAAGTGAGTCTTATATATCTAGACAGTAGTGCAGCACTTTTTACTGCCAATAACCCAGTATCTTCTTAATCCTGGGGGGGAGATGTGTGGCAGCCCAAACATCACAAGTGAGCAGATTCACAACACAGGCCTCCCCGTATCGTGGTCAGTCCACCTTTGTGATATGTACCCACATACTCCTCCAGGGTTTCTCAAGGTACCTCAAGTCTGCTATATTAAGAAATTTTAATAAGGAAATAACCCCTAACATCCCAGATAGAATCAGGAGCTCCTTGCAAACACTTCCTTCCACACCAGATAAGCTTCACCCTGGACCATTAATCTAGTTTAAAAAATAATAACAATAATAATAATAATGTTACATTTTGATACTTTGAATGTAGCTTTCACTCCACATTTCAAATATTATAATTGTCATTTAAATGCAAATTTCAATATTCTGTGTGTTTTAAATACATTTTTTGCCAAAAACAAACAATTGAAACGTTGCTTATCATAAAAAAACTTTTGTTTAATATTCATAATTTTTTTTTTTTTTTACCATTGTGCTGAAGCATCCACTAACTGATAATCAAAAGAGTTTAATTTCAGTAAGGGTCCTTGATTTTAGAGCAGTACAGTGAGCCACATTCTATGATCCCTCCCATGAGGGGCCAGTTGAGAAAAAAGAAAAAAATTGAGGCAGGCAGAAGACAGCTGGAGTAGGTAAGCAGAAATAATGAGAATAGACAGTGGAGAGAAATAGAGGGGTGAATATTAGCTCAAATTCATTAGCTCACCATCAGTCTCTTCTAGCAGTACTTTAACTTTGTGTTTAATCCCTTTGTACGTGTGAAATACATAGAGTTGTAGGGTCATTAGTAATCAAATTACATGCCCTAATTTTTTCCAACTATAATGGCTGCAGAATCCGTTGGTGCTCAACAAATAGATTATAATTATTATTTAATTGAAGCAGTTTGAAAAGTGTAAAATGTCACAAAGAAAATGGATGAGGCAAGCAGAAAAACAAACAGCCAGCAGTAAGATAACTGAACCATTTGAAGCTCAAAAATTGTTGCAGCACATTAAAACACAGGGCTTCAAAATGTCCTCTGGTAGAAAATACAGGGCATGACATGATTTGCTCAAAGCCTATTAAGGGCAAGATTATGAGTGGAGCGCTATTTAGCACTTTTGCTAAAGCGCTAACTGCTCTAGAAATAGACTTTTTGCGCGTGTTAGGTTATGCTCGTATTACACGTTGAAAGTAAAAGGTTATCGAGCTTACTTCTAGCGCAATTAGAATATTGACTGCGCAATAATGTATTTCCCATAGAAGTTAATGGATCAAAAAAAGTGGGGGAAAAACCTACACACTACTTGCGTGCTTACCCAAACTCGCATGAAGAGATCTCAATGTTAAAGGCTAAGCCCTTTGCCTGCCTTTTTTCTTTCTAACACCTGAGGTTCATTTCTTTGAGTATTTATAACTTTTGTGTGCAATTTTTCCCCCAATAATTTATATTAGCTGTTGTTATTATGAGTGTAACTGTACTTTATAATGTATTTTTGATGTGTTTTGTGAGCCTTTTTTGTTTGCCAAAGAGTTAACCACAACTCTTAGTATGCGCTAACCCGACGAATCTTAACTTGAATCGTGCTCAAGCGATCACGTTTTACCTTCAACTTGCAATACGAGCGTAATTTAACATGCTCGCAAATGATTGCGAAAACTTGATATTGTATTGCTTGTGTGCATACGTTTGCGCTCCACTCGTAATCTGGCCCTAAATGGAAACATCTTCACTAGTATAAACTAAAATCAGTAGAGCGTTACTCCTGCAATAATGTTTCTTCAAACTGGATAATGCATTTTCTAGCATATATTGCTGGTTTGTTAAAAAATGAATAGGCTTTTTATATTAAATATGATTTTCCAAATAGTTTTTTTAAACTTTCATATATAATTGAAAGTGGTAATGAGAGCTAAATGCCTACTGTTCACAGAGCAGTTACTTTAGTGAGTTAATCTTAGTTTTAAATAATAAAAACCTGAGAATACGTAATTTCTCAAAGTTGTATTAGGGTTAAAGGAGAAACCATGGCCCAGATTACGAGTTTTGCGTTAGAGGCTATGCGGTGCTACCAAGCAGTTTTCCCTCACCGCTCACTTACCTGCAGCGCTGGTATTATGAGTTTTCAGAAACTCGTCGTTAAAAGGCAAGAAGTGAGCGTTGAGCAAAATTTTGCTCATTACCGCACTCCAATACCAGCGCTGCTTAAGTCAGCGGTGAGCTGGTCGTACGTGCTTGTGCACAATTTCCTCATAAGAATCAACGGGGAGAGCTGGATGAAAAAAAGTCTAACACCTGCAAAAAAGCAGCGTAAAACTCAGTAAAGCAGCCCTATTGATTCCTAGGGGGGAAATAAAAGTTATGTCTACACCTAACACCCTAACATGAACCCCCGAGTCTAAACACCCCTAATCTTACACTTATTAACCCTAATCTGCCACCCCCGACATCGCTGACACCTACATTATAATTATTAACCCCTAATCTGCCGCTCCGGACACCGCCGCCACCTACATTATATGTATTAACCCCTAATCTGCTGCCCCCACCATCGCCGACACCTACATACTATTTATTAACCCCTAATCTGCCACCCCCAATGTCGCTGCAACCTACTTACTATTTTAGGTCTCTTGATAGGGTAGGGTGTACCGCTCACTTTTTGGCCTCCCAGAACAGACTCGTAATACCGGCGATATGGAAGTCCCATAGAAAAAAGACTTTACAAAGTTTACGTAAGTTGTTTTGCGGTAAGGCCAAAGAAGTGTGCGGTGACCCTAAACCTGCAAGACACGTAAAATACCAGCGGGTGTAAAAAAGCAGAGTTAGGACCTCTTAACGCTGCTTTTTTACCCTAACGCACAACTCGTAATCTAGCCGCATGTTTTTATGACTATATATATATATATATATATATATATATAAAACTATATATATATATATATATATATATATATATATATATATATATATATGTAATCCTATCCTATAAATTGTATAATTATTTACTCATTTGGAATAATTTGTATACACTATTAAAATATTAATCTCAATTATTACTGTTAGTCTATTAAAATAATTAAAGGTGGTCTGTAGTGGAGCCCCTGTCTCCCCCCCCCATGTAACAAAAAAAGGAGACGTGATCCCTCACTTGAACAATGCATGATTCCTATGAGAGAAGACCCAGTAAAAATAAAATGATTTATGTATTGATAAATTAATTAAATGTTAATGTTTTATTTAGCTCTCTTTACAAAAAATGTGTTAAATACCTTAAATGTGTATTAAGTGCCTATTTTGACCTGTTACCATGTACTTGACATCCTCTGTCACAAAACACCTACAAAAACGTATTTATCACAAGGATTTAATGTACTATTTCATTATTTAAACTTGTCAATAAAAATATAACTTGGCATCATCAACAGAGCATCTATTCAATGTCTGCAAATGAGATTTGCCTGACTGTCCATTTGGGCTAATAGGAAACGTATTGTGTGGAAGCTAGGACTGACTTATCACAAGGTGAGGATATGGCAAGTTCCTCCTGGCTTCCTGCTATCCCTTTTCACTGTTAAAATCCATTTAAAATTAGCATTCTGCCGAGGCCAGTCAGTCACACTTCACTGCAACGCCATGGTACTTTTCATATGTAGATGGAGACTCCAATCTTCACAGGATGCGGGAAGCTCTGGTTCCATAGTCCATCTCAATGGGAATATACTATGGAAGAAAAATAAATAAAATTGTATCAACATTTTATTTGTTTATAATGTTAAAATCTTTTTTCTTGTTCGTATCCACAAAGCTGCACTCAATTCTTCTGTTTGCAAAACAACATTTTGTTATATATTTATTTATGTTGTTAAAATATATTTATTTATGTTGTTAAAATTTAGCATCTTCAGGGACATCTTATGTCAAATTCATTATATACTAATTGGTTTAAAAAGACAAGGTTCTTTATATATTCATACTTCAGAAAAAAAAAATACTAGAACGGCTCCGTAAAACCTTGATATTTATTGTTTAAAAAATATAACAAAAGCACACAAGCAGTATGAGCAAAAACAACATACTAAAAAGAAAAACAGAGAGCTGTCACATCCCAAGCCACAGGACGCGTTTTGGGTTTCCCCGTACTCAAAGATAATTTGGAGAAGGTGACATGCACACCTATATAGGCCAAAGATAATTAAAAACACACCTGATGCTAAATAAACATATATTAGTTTAAACAGGAGAAGTGATCATAATACTCATTATAGTTAATAAATGAACATTGCAGTTAATAAATGAATAAACTATATCATAGCTCGGCATATTTACGTTTCCATATACATAAAGAATCCTTAGAGATAATCTGTATATATAATTTTACCACAACGATTATAACATATTTTGACACATTGTAATCTGCACAATAAATTCTAACTAGGTAAATTAACCCCAGAGGAACATACAAAGATATTTGTTAATATTTGGTTAGCCTAATCCAAGTACTCACTATTAGAATATTGCACAAGCCATCACATTAGTAGTAGTAGATGCGGTAAACATATCATATAGTAAAGGAATTCCTGTATCATTATAGTGTGTTTATTCCATATTGGAGCTTATTACTTTGTTATTCTAACATAGTAATATATATTCAGGATTATATTGTCCTATCCTAATCCACCCTAATTAATAGGACTCACAGTAAAAATACCATAGATGACATGACCAGTTAAGCTTACAGTAAATATATTCCTGTAATTAAATAATGGCAATAAATTGTTCTTAAAGGGCCATCACATACTATTACAAAGTTTCACAAATTGTTCATAGATTCTATCACTTTAGATATCCCTAAAAGATACCTTATCTTAAATATTACAGTATACTTGTTTGCAGCGTGTTTAACAGGATTAAGAATTAGAAATCTCTAATATAATAGAATAGAAAAGAACCATGATTCCCAATGGTTCATGATATCAAAGGAGGAGTTCAGACCCTTAGGATATCTGGTCTCCATTTTAAATATCCAGAATGCATATCTATGATACAATTCTTTAATTCTACCTCCACCTCTTTTGGTAGTTTGCACCAACTCTATTGCCTGCCATTTAAAGGTTTCTAATGACTGTTGATGTTGATGTATAAAGTGTGTTGCTAAGAGAGAGCATTCTTTTTCACAGTTAATGGTACTGATATGTTCTCGGACTCTGGACCTCACCTCTCTGGTGGTGAGGCTCACATATTGAAGTTTACATTCAATGCAGGAGATAAGATAAACAATATACCCAATACTGCAATTAATGCATTGAGAGGTATCATATCTTTTTCCAGTGCGATAGGATTCAAAGGAAGGACTTACATTAATATAATCACAGGCCTTACACATCACATTGTTACATTTGTAAGTACCTTTATGTGTTAACCAACTGCTGCCTGTCTGTTGTTTATGTAAAACAGTAGGGGACAAGATGTTCCCAAGTGTCAAACTCCATCTATATGAAAATCTGCAGCCCAATTCTGCCACCTCCTTTAGCTTAGAGTCTGCTGAAAGGATCCTTTTAAGCTAAAGGAGGTGGCCGAATTGGGCTGCAGATTTTCATAAAGACGGAGTTTGACACTTGGGAACATCTTGTCCACTACTGTTTTACCTAAACAACAGACAGGCAGCAGTTGGTTAATAGTGATGTCGTGAACATAAAATTTTGCGTTCGCGAACCGCGAACGCGAACTTCCGCAAAAGTTTGCGAACGGGCGAACCGCCATAGACTTCAATGGACAGGCGAATTTTAAAACCCACAGGGACTCTTTCTGGCCACAATAGTGATGGAAAAGTTGTTTCAAGGGGACTAACACCTGGACTGTGGCATGCCGGAGGGGGATCCACGGCAAAACTCCCACGGAAAATTACATAGTTGAGCCTGACACAAAAAAGCAGACTGATGTTTCACAGTCCAAAAAGGTTTTTTTTTTTTTAAATGTACACTTACACTACTATTAAACAAGATATGAGTGGTGGCACTGGGCAAGTGGGCACAGTATACGCTGTGAGCCTGACACAAAAAAGCAGACTGATGTTTCACAGTCCAAAAAGTTTTTTTTTTTTAAATGTACACTTACACTACTATTAAACAAGATATGAGTGGTGGCACTGGGCAAGTGGGCACAGTATACACTGTGAGCCTAACACAAAAAAGCAGACTGAAGTTTCACAGTCCAAAAAGTTTTTTTTTTTTTTTAAATGTACACTTACACTACTATTAAACAAGATATGAGTGGTGGCACTGGGCAAGTGGGCACAGTATACGCTGTGAGCCTGACACAAAAAAGCAGACTGATGTTTAACAGTTCAAAAAGTTTTTTTTTTTTAAATGTACACTTACACTACTATTAAACAAGATATGAGTGGTGGCACTGGGCAAGTGGGCACAGTATACGCTCTGAGCCTGACACAAAAAAGCAGACTGATGTTTCACAGTCAAAAAAGTTTTTTTTTTTTTTTTTAAATGTACACTACTATTAAACAAGATATGAGTGGTGGCACTGTGAGCCTGACACACACGCTGCCAGACAGGCAACTGCAATTAGATTACACAAGCAGACTGATGTTTCACAGTCAAATTTTTTTTTTTTTTTAAATTTACACTACTGTTACACCAGATATGAGTGGTGGCACTGGGTAAGTGGGCACAGTATACGCTGTGAGCCTGACACACACGCTGGCAGGCAGGCAGGCAACTGCAATTAGATTACACAAGCAGACTGATGTTTCACAGTCAAAAAAGTTTTTTGTTTTTTTTTAAATTTACACTACTGTTACACCAGATATGAGTGGTGGCACTGGGCAAGTGGGTCTGTCACACATGCTGGCAGGCAGGCAACTGCAATTAGATTACACTAGCAGACTGATGTTTCACAGTCAAAAAAGTTTTTTTTTTAAATTTACACTACTGTTACACCAGATATGAGTGGTGGGACTGGGCAAGTGGGCCTGGCACACACGCTGGCAGGCAGGCAACTGCAATTAGATTACACTAACAGACTGATGTTTCACAGTCAAAAAAGTTTTTTTTTTTAATTTACACCACTGTTACACCAGATATGAGTGGTGGCACTGGGCAAGTGGCCACAGTATACGCTGTGAGCCTGACACACACGCCTGCAGGCAGGCAACTGCAATTAGATTACACAGGGAAAAAAAACAGACTGATGTTCTAGCCCTAAAAAGGGCTTTTTGGGGTGCTGTCCTTACAGCAGAGATCAGATGAGTCCTTCAGGACTGTAGTAGACACTGAATACACTAGCCTAGCTATCAATTTCCCTATTCAATCAGCAGCAGCTACACTGTCCCTCTTCTCCCTAAGAATGCAGCTTCCGAATGAATCTAAAATGGATGCTGTCCAGGAGGTAGGAGGGTCTGGGAGGGAGGGTCTGCTGCTGATTGGCTGGAATGTGCCTGCTGACTGTGAGGTACAGGGTCAAAGTATTACTCAATGATGACGAATAGGGGCGGATCGAACATCGCATATGTTCACCCGCCGCGGCGAACGTGAACATGCTATGTTCGCCGGGAACTATTCGCCAGCGAACTATTCGCGACATCACTATTGGTTAACACATAAAGGTACTTACAAATGTAACAATGTGAGATGCAAGGCCTGTGATTATATTAATGTAAGTCCTTCCTTTGAATCCTATCGCCATTATTTAATTACAGGAATATATTTACTGTAAGCTTAACTGGTCATGTCATCTATGGTCAGAAGAAGATCATGTAAGTGATTCTGTTTATTATCCTTTCAGCATTACATTTGTTCTCTGATATTCCACCGTGATCATTAACCCTTGGACTGTGTATTATTACTGGGTTTCATGATTCAAGTGTGAACTGAACCGGTGCTTGACATATACACAATACCGTTTTTTTCTTTTCTTTATATATTCAGTCATACCAGCACTGCACCAATTAAGGTTGGAGGATGAATATTAGATATTATTAATGATAACAGAATAATTCTCATTGATGTGCACTTTATAAATATACGCCCAGTAAAATTTTCATATACTTTTCTATACTATTCTAGAATTAATCCTTTTTTTCATCTAGACAATTTAGATTTAGCTATGCCAATGATAAAAAAAACACTATTACCTTTACAACATAAATTAATAATTAAAAATGGCCCCTATTAATGTATATGGACAATGGTACCTACTTAGGACTAGATTACAAGTAGGCACTAATTCATTGCGCAGCCGTAAACGAGAGAATTTGCCCATTTACGGGCGCATGATAAATAACCAACCATTAAAAGCGTACAGTGTTAGGTTCCTTTTTAAAAATAAAAAAATAGAAAAAAATGGCACTGAAAAGTGTGTTTGTATTGTGGTCTATGGGGACTGTGTGTTGTCTATAAATATATATGTACAGTATATGCTTATATACATATATATTCAGGGGTCAAGTCCTACAAAAAAAAGTGTGGGAACTCACCAAAACTTCCACCCCACTCACAATTAATACACACAAACACACACACACCCATACACACAAACTGTATTTATATGTACAGTGGGTATTGAAAAGAATCACCCCCTTGAAAATAATCACATTTTGTTGCTTTGCAGCCTGAAATAAAGACAGACACAATTTTTGTTTATCTAGTTGTAATTACTCAGTGCAACTTATAACATCCAAGTGAAAGATATAACACCAACATGTCAGGCAAAAATAAAGACAATTCAAAAACAGAATCACTGAGTTGGAAAAAGGATCACCCCCTTGTGTCAGTATTTTGTTGAACCAGCATTTGCTTTAATTACAGCCTTTAGTCTTTTTGGATATGTCTCTACTCACTATGCACATCTAGACTGTGCAATATTTGCCCACCTTTCTTTGCAGAACTGCTCCAGTTCTGTTACATTTGATGATGACCATTTGTGGACTGCAGTTTTCAAGTCATGCCACAGATATTCAATGGGGTTTATGTCTGGGCTCGGACTAGGCCATGCAAGACTTTCACATTTTTTCTCCTTCAACCACTGTGTGGTAATTTTTGATGTGTGCTTTGGGTCATTTTCATGTTGGAAGGTAAACCTTCTTCCTATTGACAACTTACTGGCAGAGGGCAGCAGAGTTTCCTCAATAATTTGATGGTAGTTTGTCCCATCAATTATTCCTTTTATCCTGACAAGTGCTCCAGTGCCTGCTGCAGAGAAACACCCCCATAACAAGATATTACCACCTTCATGCTTTACTGTAGGTATGGTGTTATTTGGATGGTGAGCTGTATTGGATTTCCTCCAGACATATCGTTTGTTGTTGAGGCCAAATAATTCAATTTTAGTCTCATCTGACCATAACACCTTTTTCCATGTGGCCTCAGAATCTCCTAGGTGTGTTATGGCAAAGCTCAGTCGTGACTCACTGTGACCTTTCTTGAGGAGTGGCTTTTTTCTGGCAACCCTCTCATACAAGCCACATTTGTGGAGAATTTGTGATATAGTTTTCCCATGCACACAATGACCACTCTTTGTCATGAATTCGGGCAACTGCTTCAGAGTTACTGTGGGTCTCTTGGTAGCCTCTCCGACCAGTTTCCTCCAGTTTGGAGCAATGTCCTGATCCAGAGAGGGTCTGTGTTGTACCAAATACCTTCCGCTTCTTAATAAAAGACTTCACTGTGCTTCTAAGCATTCATAAAGCCTTTGATATTTTCTTGTATCCATCTCCTGACTTGTGCCTGTCCACAACAAGCACTGTCAAAAGATATATGGGATAATCTTTTGACAGTGCCTTGCCACCCATTGTTTGCTTCAGTTGCACTACCAGGGACTGAGATGCTTCAGGAAAGCTCTTTTCATGCTAAGATAATCAGTATGCCCACAGCTAATCACAGTTGAAGGTCAAATGGCTTTGTGTGTGCCGTTGAGAAGGTGATTAGCTATACCTGATTGAGCTTACAAGTAAATTTAGGAGGGGGTGATCCTTTTTCCAACTCAGTGATTCTGTTTTTGAATTGTCTTTATTTTTGCCTGACATGTTGGTGTTATATCTTTCACTTGGATGTTATCAGTTGCACTGAGTGATTACAACTGGATTAACAAAAACTGTGTCTGTCTTTATTTCAGGCTGTAAAGCAACAAAATGTGATTAATTTTAAGGGGGTGATTCTTTTCAATACCCACTGTATATACCAAGTAAAAAAGAGCAAATAACACTGGCAGAGGAAGCAGGAGGCTTGAAGGCACTTAAAAGCCAAAAAAGGTCACCTTTCACTTTAGGATGAAACTGGTAAAGTTGAAGCTGTAGCAAATACGTTATCTTGCACAGGTCAGCATTCTGCAGAGAATCTGGCCTGCTGACCAAAAAATTGATAGACATAAAGACACTAACATAGTTAAACAGACTGCACATACTGTTACTGTATACAATACATTAATTAGGCTTTCCCTACTGCCAAAATGTTTATCAAACATCTTTAATAGCAAGGACTATTTTCCTTTTGTGTACACATGTATTTCCCTTTCTAATTTCTGTCCAGGGGGAACTTAGTTCCACCTGCAACTATGGTGAAAGAACTCAGTTCCCATGCGTTACCACTGGACTTGACCCCTGTATATATTTATTGATTAATATGTGTATATACACAAATAAACACATAATATATATGTATATATTCATATACATATATATTTAAATTTGCTGCCCATTGCTGCATGACTTACCCCCTTCACTGCGCCAGCCTGTGCACTACAGAATTGTATTCCATGTCACAGGCAATATACCCCATAGTGGGAGAATACTTTTATTTGTATAACTAAAACTTTCAGATTGAACATTACATCAATTTATACATTTAAATATATAACTCTATAACAGACTTTGGCCTGTAGGAAAATTGTACTCTAAAATGTCTCCCCTTAAATGTCCTCCCAATTATCTATTTTACCTGCTGGAGTGTATTTAATTATTTGCAAACAAATAATTTGCCTTTATTTTGATATTTGACATAGCTGATTTTGCCTCTAGAAACCCTCACCTACACTGGAAATATGAGTAATAACACACATTATCTGTAGAAAAGCTATGTAAACATTAGACAATAGCACTACACTAATTAATCTCCCAGTGTGTTCATTGACCTCCCCAGCTACAATTAGAATGTCAATACCTAACTATTAGTGTGTTTTTATACATACATAAAATTAGCACGTCTGCTTTACTTACAGGTTCAGACCATTAAGGTTTAAACCATCTATTCCGTCCTTCTTACTGTCTAATACCTTATCTATTAAATAAGACACAACACCACTTGTTTGGGAGAAAGAACCGGTCACGGTTTACGTTTATTAAATAAACGCTTTAACTTGTGCCTAAGCGTCATTCAAATTACCCTTAGGCACTTGATCAACCTATCAACGAAACTTGGCAACAAGTTCGTGATCCTAAACGTTGGCGGCATCTCACCCTAACCTAGCCCCTACTAGCAGATGGTCAAGGCCCCTTTCGATACCTGCAGCGTGACACCCGGCTGTCACGCCCCATGGCACTCAGAGAGAGCTGTGATGTTCAGAGGTCTTCGGTCCCATTGCGAGGGAGAGGACCCCCAGGCCGGCGCCTGGCAGGCATAACCCCTCCCTTTTCCAGGACCGTCACTCTTCTCTCCTTGTGCCCGCTCCCCAGGACATTGACCACCCGCCAGCTGAGGCATGTCCAACCAGCCTGGTAAGGCACCCCCTGCCAGCCGAATCGTACAACTCAACCGCAGGGGTGGATGGCTACATTAAAGGCTCGGTCTTACTGTGGGCTAGCTCAATTAAACCCACCCCTGCCGAGCCAACTCACCCTACACAGCCGCATCGTAGCCGCCAATCTCTTCATCCAGGGACGGGTGGGTGGGGAAACCTTCTCCTTGAAGTCTGGAAACCGAAAGAGGCTGATCTCACTGTTGCAGGACCCTATAAAGGTAAGAAACAGACACCTCCTCTCCACTTTGCAACATTGTAACAACACCATTTAGCATTACTCCAGACTTCAAGTTGGTAAACCCTTAACTTTGTTCCAGGCCCACTAGAGGGCCCTCCACTACCATAAGGTTTAAACCATCTATTCCGTCCTTCTTACTGTCTAATACCTTATCTAGCAAATAAGACACAACACCACTTGTTTGGGAGAAAGAACCGGTCATGGTTCACGTTTATTAAATAAACGCTTTAACTTGTGCCTAAGCGTCATTCAAATTACCCTTAGGCACTTGATCAACCTATCAACGAAACTTGGCAACAAGTTTGTGATCCTAAATGTTGGCGGCATCTCACCCTAACCTAGCCCCTACTAGCAGATGGTCAAGGCCCCTTTCGATACCTGCAGTGTGACACCCGGCTGTCACGCCCCATGGCACTCAGAGAGAGCTGTGATGTTCAGAGGTCTTCGGTCCCATTGCAAGGGAGATGACCCCCAGGCCTGGCAGGCATAACCCCTCCCTTTTCCAGGACCGTCACTCTTCTCTCCTTGTGCCCGCTCCCCAGGGCATTGACCACCCGCCACAAGAGCCAGGCGAACTCTTGCCGCCAAACCAAACCAACAGGAACCCAGTAATTAACCATAATTTAACTAACATAACAATAACAATATAACGATTTAACAGATTGCAACACCAACCATTTCAGCACTCATATTAACAAATAACCCCCAACAATGCTCCCCTGACGTCCCTTAGGAACATATCCAACCCTACGTCCGTAAGGTGTACTCCATCTGGCCTAAATAGGTCCCTTTTGTCGGCCGTTATCGTTTTGTGCCTAACCACGAAACCCCCAATGCCCGTGACCGCTCTTCCCATCTCCCTGTTCACCTTCTTGCGCACATTATATGCAGCCCTCTGTGTGACAATGTGCCGCCAGTGCAGTCGAGCAACTACATTTGACCACCCCAAAGTCACACCCTGCAACCAAGTGTGCATCCATTGCACATCCGCTGTCATTCTCTTGATCAAATCCAGCGCGGGCAATGCCCCCAAGTCATTTCCCCCGAGGTGCAGCACTAAAATGTTAGGCCGTCCCCACCTTTTGTGTGCCTCCTGTAAGAGTGCCGGCAAATCGGCCCACGACAATCCCCTGCGCCCTAACCACCGAAAACTTGCCTTGGACGTTGGGAATCCAAGTTGCTGTCCCTCCGGCGATCGCAACGCCCTGAGATGAGCCCAATGGATGTATGAATGGCCTACTATCCATACACAAACCGGAGGCGCTTTCACATTCTCAACACCTGATGAAACAGAGTACACCACCATGAACAAAATGCCCCTGCACAGCCTGGGTCCCCCAAGAAAAACCCCCTTCCTTGGAATATTGACCCTCAACATGCCTGCGCTCTAGCATTGCCCTTTTGCCGGTCTAATATACGTTTTATACTGGGAGGATTTCAATCTACCCAAGCGCTTAATCTCCGCCACCGCAACTCCTTTTTGAGCTGCGTTGGTCGCTGCGCCTATTCTAAAAGAATGCGGGGCGATCCTGCTCGGATCCAGCCCTGCATGTTTAGCCGGTTTTGCCAGTACCTGGCGGAATTGAAAGACCGACAGGGCCAAACCGTCCTCATGTATCAGGAGCAGTTGCCCTCCCTCCGGCCTCACCTTAAGGTATTGCTCCACACAAAACACCGGGCAGCAATCCTCAAACTCCTGTTGTTCTAGGGATAACCTTGCCCCCACCCCCTCCTGGTCCGTCTTGGACCTGGGTACAAACAGCAGGAGCCCCCCGTCCGTCAAACGGATGTGCTCTAACTGTATTCCACCGCGGCCCTTATCTTTGGCCGACGCCACAAGTTCCCCCACCCTGAGCGCTCCTGCAAACGCCAATGCAAATGCCGTTTTAAAAAGAAGCTGCTCATAATCTGAGGTGCACACTTTTGTCACGCCCTTTGCCAATGCCCTCAGCCTCTCCTGGGTAATGGGCTCCCTCCGATCTTTTTGCCGGGGGGCCAACCTGCCCCACCCTTTCAACACCTTCCTTACTAGGAATGTTCCAGAGTGGTCCTCAAAGCCAAGCGCCTTGTTAAAGAAAGCCAACGGCGATAGCCTACCACTCGCGCCAGCCTTACTGACCCCTTCTGACCGCAATAAAGCCAACCAATCTAACACCACTACGCTAGAAGCCCTTTGTATCTGCACACCTCTGCGTTGACAGAACGCCTCCCAGCAGTCCCAGTGACTCTTATAAGCTGACCATGTCCTTGGCGCCAAAGATGCCTTAAGGCCAGTATGCTCATTCAACCTTCACCAGCTGCCAAAGAGAAGAAGGGCATGTTAACCCCTCCTCTGCCGCCATGTGTGCCGCTGCTCTAAACTGCTCCCATTTAAATCGAGAGAGTGCATGCGCAATAATGTTCTGCACTCCCGGGACGTGTTTGGCGGTAAATTGTATATTGCACTGCAAGCATCGTAACACCAGATGCCGCAGGCAGCACACCACTGCTGGCGATGACGCAGACAGCCTGTTAATGGCGTACACCACACTCAGGTTGTCCGTCCAGAACACCACCTCTCTATTAGCCAATCTATCCCCCCAAATTTCCACAGCCACCACTATCGGGAATAATTCCAAAAGCATCAGGTTTTTGGTGTATCCCGCAGCTATCTATTCCCTTGGCCATGGAGCAGTGCTCCATTCACCATCCAGGTATGCTCCATACCCGAAACCCCCCGCTGCATCCGTGTACAAGTTTATTGCCTTGTTAGGTACTTACCTACCCCTCCATAGGCACACCCCGTTAAAATTCACCAAGAATTTTTCCCATATCTCCAGGTCCTCCCTGACGTCTGCCGAAACGCTTGCCCATTTCGTCAGACCCGTAGGGCCTTTCAGAAGGTCCTCCAATCTGCGGTTAAATGCTCTACCCATCGGGATCACCCTACCCGCAAAATTCAGGAGGCTCAGCAGTGACTGCACCTCTTTTATTGCCACCCTGCTTGCCCCTTTCAGCCTTTGGACCGCATCCAACATCCGAATAACCTTGTCCATAGGTAGCCTGCATTCCGCCTGCACTGTGTCTATTTCTATCCCCAGAAATGTGAGACAGGTGCAAGGCCTCTGCGTTTTGTCGTCCGCGAGCGGCACTCCAAAGCGTGACATCATGTCCTGCATGACTTCCATAAGCCGTTCACACTCCGTGGAACCGGCCCTCCCAACCAGCAAGAAATCGTCCAAGTAGTGAGCCACTGCTCCCCCACTGGACGCCTTGTACACTACCCAATGCAGGAACGAGCTAAAACACTCGAAGAGGGAACAGGACAATGAGCAGCCCATCGGCAAACACCTGTCCACATAATATTCCCCTTCAAACTTCATGCCCATGAGTCTGAATGCCGAGGGATGCAGCGGCAGTAGGCGGAAGGCCGACTCAATGTCTAGCTTCGCCAACAACGCCCCCGGCCCGCACGCCCTGACCATGTTCAGTGCACGATCAAACGATTGATAGTGCACAGAACTCAATACTGGGTCAATTGCGTCGTTAACCGACTCCCCTTTTGGGAAAGAAAGGTGATGTATTAACCTGAACTTCCCTTCCTCTTTCTTGGGCACCACTCCCAATGGGGAGATCACCAGATCTTCCATCGGGCAGGTGGAGAATGGCCCTGACACCCTGCCCAGCGCCACCTCCTTTGCCAACTTTTCCCGAACTACGTGTGGGAATTCGTAGGCCGTTTTCAAATTTCTGTGCACTGGGGAACCCACCACCCGTCCCATGACCGGTATCCTGAAAACCCCATTCCAACCCCGACCTCAGCAGCTCAGCTGCCTCTATGTCGGGGTAGTTCGCCAGCCATATCAACATGGCCTTCAACCTAAGCGGGGTTGGTGCCCTTGACTGTAACTCCTGACTTAGGCGGGAGTTTGGGCTGTCCCTGGTCCTTTCGTTTTGCGCAATCAGCTCCTGGGTGAGGCCCTGCACAGAACTTGCAGATGTGATGAAAGGAGCAACTGCTCCCCCTATCACATTGCCTATCCTGGAATTTCCAGCATTCCCTCCCCTTCCTGCCCAGCCGTAGCCCTTGGCGCGGTGGAGCTTGACGTGACGCCACGGGGGAGGGGGAACCACCCTCCACTCCCAGTTTGGACCACAAGTGCATATCCTGCGTCCCAAAATGCAGTAAGGGGTTCCCTACCATCTTTCTCCTGAAGGCCATGTCGTATTCACGCCATGCACCTTCCTTAAATCTCGTACGGATATCCTCTATGGTATCCTGGTACTTAAACAGGTTGTGCCCCTGCAATGGCCATCTGTCAACATAGCACGCAGCCAGCACACGGAAGCATTTAAGCCATTCCTCGTACGTCTCCGGCCTATGCACTTTCTTTGGGCCTGAGCCGTCCGCCGCTCTTTCTTTGGCCCTAAACGCGTCTAGAGAGAGCTCAAATACATTAACGTATTTTCCCTCCTGTATCTTTTTAACGACCTTCGCTTTCAAATGGCCATAAAGCGAGTGGACCAAACAGGGGTACGTATCCCCTTGTGCCGCCACTTTACGTGGCACTGGTCCCACTTGCGTTATAGTGCCCCCTAAAGATTGCGACCCCTGCAGCTCAAGTGCCTGATCTCTAGCGCCTGCCTTGTCTTTAGCTTGCGCCGACGCCATCTTCTTTATCCACCTAAACATCCTGCGCTGACCCTTCCCCACTAATCCGAGATCCTCCCCGCTATCTGATCCTGACTCACTAGAGGATGACCCCGTGTCAGTGTGCATGATGTCTGGTGCATTGCACTCACCCTCGCCTTGAGTCCCAGCTCCAGAATGGGTTGCTTGACTTGCAGCACTCTGTATTCTGCTGGGCCGTGCCACTGCCAGGGCGCTGCTTGGGCTTGATGCCATCTCTGCTGTGCTTGACTGGACCTGTTGAGACAAAACAACTTGGGGGGTACTCTGGTCTGCAAGAGGGACAACAGGTGAAACTCCCTCTCTCTCCTCCCCCGGCCTCCCCCCAACTGACATACCCAGCACATTAGCCACAGCATTCCTAATAATTGCCTCCTGCGCAGCCCCCTCCCGGGCGAAACCACTAAACCCAGGCTGGGGTCTCACAGTATCCCTTGCATGTAGCGCTGCCTCAACAGCTCTCCTGATCATATCCTCATCCACCCCACTATGTGTCTGACCCCCTCTAGGGATCTGCCCCCTGTCATACTGCGTTTCATTAAGCACATCACTCGGTCTCACTACTCCCCCAGCCCTAAACTGAGAAGTTCCCTCATATCCATGCGTTATCCCCGCATGACCCCAACCCCTATGTGGTTCATAACTCATTCCAGTCTCCAATCAACCATATGCCCCCATAGGCCCACCGGCCTCTGGTACTGCATCTGCGCCTGCATACCTCAGGTTCATACCCCCCCTCATGCAAGCTTGTCCCGATGCGACCCCTCTACCAGCGCTCCGTAATGTGCCTCCACTCTCTCTCACAACAATCGCGGGCCTTTGCCCTTCATTGCATCTATCTGTAACCACCACCTGTGCACTTGTGCTAGGCCGCTCTGAAGGCCTTTCCCCTGAACACACTGATCTGCCTGACACACCTGATGGGCCCGCATGAGGACCGCGATCTACCACCCTGTGCGCATGCGCACTATTAACATGCATAGCCATGTGGGAGCCAACTGCGCCACTCGTTCTCCTCCCGGCACCCGGACCATCAGCCATACTCCTACCCAGTAAGTGACCCCCACTGCTACCTGCCTGCCCCCCTGGTGACCTGCTCGCGACCCGGAGTTCCCCCAAGTTAACTTCAGGGCTCCGGTCACGCGAGCCGGTCCGTTCACCTCCATGTCCTCCCTCAGAATGGCGGCCGCGATCTCCCTCCTCCTCAGAACTCTCGGAGGAGGAGATCTCGCAGGAACCGCCATCCGAAGGGCCACTCTGCGCACTCTGCAATGTGGCTGCGCTCTGGGCCTGGTCCCATACCACCGCCGGCCCCCGCGCCAGCCACGCCAAGGCCCCGATCCTCCACAGGAGAGCCCCCAGTGAAAGACTGGGCCAAGGCCAGGACTGCCACCAAGGCCGCCGGCGGCAAGGCCGCAATCTGCCCTGCTAGGCTGGCCCCTGCATCCGCTGGGGCCACCGGATTTGACCCCCTCTCAGTTCCCACCATAGAACCCCTCACAGTAGAGATAACCCTGCCTGGCTGCAGCCCAGGGCTGGATGCTACCTCCTTAACCCCACTAGTCTGGGCCTTCCCCTTAGGGCCTGTACCCCCTACGGTTCCCCCAGCTTTCCCCTTTCCCTTATTAAAACTCCTAGCTGGTGGGGATTTTTGGGGAGTGGGAGGTACCACATCTTCTGACTCAGGCTCCTGTCTTTGCTTTGCAGGTCCTTTTTTCCTCGCAGCCATCTCCACCACCTCCCTGTAACGCTTGGGAGGAACAGATCTTCTCTTGGATCTCTCCATGCTTCACTTCAAGAACCTTCAGCCAACTTCAGAAACCTTCTCCTTGAAGTCTGGAAACCGAAAGAGGCTGATCTCACTGTTGCAGGACCCTATAAAGGTAAGAAACAGACACCTCCTCTCCACTTTGCAACATTGTAACAACACCATTTAGCATTACTCCAGACTTCAAGTTGATAAACCCTTAATTTTGTTCCAGGCCCACTAGAGGGCCCTCCACTACCATTTTAAGCGCACATCCTTCAGAACAATAATTGATGGCCTTCTTAATGAGCAAAATCAACTAATTTAAAGGGGCATTACACTGCTGGTAGCATGGTTACTACTCACCATGTTATTGCATTTCCTCATATGCTTGCAGCTATCTTCAAAACTATTCTTGTATTTTAACCCTGCAACTTCACACTGGGCGATACCATCTTGGAATTTAAGTATTCTTGGATGCTGTGACATATCAGGTGCACATTTGCAGACCAGTGATACTGTTGTCTTCTTGAAAAACCATAAAATAAACTTCAGTTTAACTTGCAGAATACAGAGCGGGAGCTGTACATTTTTTCGTTGGCTTTCTCCCCATTATTGCTAAGGGTTTTTTATATTTGTTATGTAACTTTTAAACTGTTTAAAAACTGCAAATTTTTAACTTCTGCTTTCTATTGTGCAAGTTAATCCAGCTGTCAAAAAGCCAGCAATGTCACTGACGGACTTAACAATATGATGGCCACCCGATGCTAATCGCTGCCAACTGTCTTCTTGAATGGATCAAAATAATATCTAAAGTGGTCCAGTAATGGTAAAGTTTGCTGCTTTACCATTTTTAATTTTCCAATTTTTTTTTTGAGAGACAACCTCTATGTATTGGTGTTGCGAAACCACCAGTTTTGTATTTTTTATTTACTTTGTTTAACCACGGCAGCCATCTTTGTTTCATAGCGTGCAACAAATTTTGGTTATATAGATCTTAACATAAACCTTAATATCTCAACTACTTGGAACAAAAACATACCTCTACAGCACATTACAAGGTATATGTACGCATATAAACATTTTGCACATTTTTGTTCCTTAATGGCATATTTATCAAGCTCCTTATGGAACGTAATGCCCCTTGTTTCCAGCGAGCCTTTAGGCTCACCGCAAACAGAAGCTATAAAGCAGCGGTCTAAAGACCGCTGCTCCATAACTTGTCTGCCTGCTCTGAGGCGACAGACAGAAATCAACACGATCATGTCCACTCGCACATTGTTAAATATGCCCGTTAATCTTAGAATGTAAGTCCTAAAGTAATGATGAAGATTGCTAAAAGTGAAAATTTCAGATTCATATCTGGCCCCCACCAGAGATAATCAACCCGAAAGTGAGGGGAAATGTTAAAAAATTGCACTTTCCCGCATCCATAAAAAAAAAAAGGAAGAGAAATTTCAAACCTAACATGTTCTACATGCACACTAAATTTACCTAGATACCCCCTAAAATAATTTAGGACTGAGACTTGAACCTTCCCATTATAAATTGAGATTAAGGTATCAATTTATTATTGTGCAGATGGACATGATACAATGTAGCTTATCATGTCTGCCGCACATCGATAAATGCATACGCTGTCAGCATTTATCATTGCACCAGCAGTTCTTGTGAACTGCTGGTGCAATACCGCTCCCTGCAGATTCGTGGCCAATCGGCCACTAGCAGGTGGTGTCAATCAACCCAATCGTATTTGATTGGGCTGATTGAGGTCAGCCACCTTAAAGGTGGCGGACAAGTTAAGGAGCAGCAGTCTTAGGACCGCTGCTTCTTAACTTCCGCTTCAGGCGGAACTGAAGCGGAGTGGGTAGGAAGCAGCATCCGCTGCTTCATAAATCGACCCCTAAAAGTGAAATTTTGAGCGATCTTCATCATTACATTAGGGCTTAAGTTGTAATTCTAAGGAACAAGAATGTGCAAAATGTTTATATATGCTAATATACTTTGTCATGTGATCTAGAGAACAGTTTTTTTTTTCAAAGGAGCTGGGGCCATCCTGAACTGAGATATTAAAATTTTGTGTGTGCCATGACACATAGCTAGTCAAGGTTGTTAAATCAAGTAGAATAAAAATAAAAAAAATGGTGGTTTTGCAATGCTAATACATAGAGGTAATCACTCAAAAACTAATTTAGAAAATGTAAAATGGTCAAGCAGCCTATGTTGGACCACTTGAGATGGATTAACCTAGAACAACTTTAAAAAGATGTTATATAATAAAGATAGGGATAGTGGTAATGGAAGTTGTATTTAATGATTCCCCGTCAAGTATTAGCTTACCACAATTTAACCAATAACCAATTGGTGTATATCTGCCTAAAAATCCCTCCTACTCTATTCTGAGTTTCTATGGTATACATTCTGGTGTCATTGTGGATATACAGCCGTTTATTATTTGTTTGTGTTTTAATCTAAGTATTAATCACTACTTATATAGTAGTTTTTTATCATTTTTTTTTTTAATAAAAAATGTTAAGTTTTAATATTATATACCCACTGAATAGCCACTTATACTAGTCTCCCTTTGCGAGTGCTCTACTTTCTGTTCGCTTGTCTCCTATTTTTTTCAACTTTAAAAAGAACAGAAGGTACAGGAGGAAAATAATACTCTGCAGTTGGTATAACAAGACTTCTTTCATGATTCTGATAGAGCATACAATTTCAACCATCTTTCCAATGTATTTCTAATATCTAATTTGCTTTGTTCTTTTTTGTTGGAAAATATACCTAGGTAGGCTCAGGAGGTGAGAGTCAGCTATTGATTGGTTTCTGCACATATATGCCTCTTGTAATTGGTTTACCGATCTGTTCAGCTAGATCCCATAGTGCATTGCTGTACATTCAATAAACGATAGCAAGAGTATGAAGCAAAATTAAAAATAGAAGTAAATTGGAAAGTTGTTTAAAATGTTATGTTCTATCTGAATAATGAAAGAAAACATTTGGGTTTTTGTGTCCCTTTAAGGGGAAACAAATTTTATAGTATAGTGTTCCTTTAAGTATGAAACTGGAGCATAAAGTCAGGAGTGTATTTTGGCCTAGGCCATAAAACCTGTGTCTAGGGCAGCAAGATTTAGGTGGTCAGCAATGAGGGGTAGATCTAGGACCTGTCTTCCCACTCCAATGCTCTTAACATATTTATGTATCTATTTCATTACAAAGTTCTCTGATTGTCTAGTGGGGTGTATGACCTCTCCATTCATCCATGGCCCCCTCTAAAGCAAATATGAGTTACATTTTTTGTGTTTGGTGTTTCAAGAAGCAGCATATTTACCAGTGCCTAGGGCAGCACATATAAACTAAATACACCAATAGATAATGTGCCACTCTCAGAGAATTGCAAGATTCTGATTGGTGTGGATTCAAGCACCATGTACACTTGTATATCAAATGCTACCAAAAAAACAAACAAAAAAAAAACAATGTCTATTTACAAATTGCAACCCATTCTGAGTTTAAAAGAGCCACAGAATAGTTTGTGTTAGAATGCCCATTTAATCTTTACACTACAGAGAACATATCATCATTTGTGTGTTTCGTCCTTCACGCAAACTCTGCAAAGTACGACATATAATGTCTAGCGGTCCCTCGTTTTCGTTTGTTCCTCCATATCAAACTGCCCCATAGTCTCTCAACAGTTTGGATATGCACTCCTGTCTCTGCGTTGATAAATTGGTACTTATGATTCACAGTTAAGTCGTTGAATCCTCTCTACTCTAGTTCGCTCGAGCAGTATGCCTTCCACGAATCAGAATAGAGAATGGACCCAACTTGAATGTTCTCTGGCGCTTGTGGTGGCATCCTGATAATGGAAGAGTACACTTCTTTAATGTCAAAGAAAGTGTAATGCTTATAAATATCCTCACTGCTATATGCAATGTGCTTGACAAATAATTTGTAAAGGGAAGATCTGACATTACAGGATTGATAGAAAATGTGATCGATCACAGTTCCAGAAGTGAAGCAAAAGAAGCACAGTGGACAGATTTTCCACCCAACTAGAAGCTGATATGTTTTAATTATAAGTATAAAACAAGCAGTCCATTATGGCTCAGCTAATTTTTTAGATGGAAAGTGAGCTTTCTGAAATGTCAAAACTATTTAAAAGCTTTTACTTTCATATTCTCCTCACAATACACACAAAAAAATAGTTTTGATTGGCTGACAGGATAAAAATATACATCACCTTTATTTTAGTCACAAAGGTATTTGTGCTTTTACTTAATCAACTGGTTAACAATATCACAAGCGATTCTTTGCTAGCTAAAAACAGGAAAACAAATGCCTAATGTTACTGTCCTGTTTAAAGTTTACTGTTTAGCCATGAAAGGGACACTAAACCGCTGGGCACAACTACTCCTAGAATGGTTAATCAACACTATGGGCTAGATTAGAAGTGGAGCACTAATTAACGTTGCCACTCAAGCACTAATTACGCTAGAAGTAAGCTTTTTGCGCTCAGTTTGTATTATGAGTTGAAACTAAACTGTTTTCGCTCATGCGCTAACCCGACAAACTAAAAAATGCTGAACTTACAATATTGCATATGCATTCACGTATTCCCCCATAGAAGTCAATGGAGACAAAAAGTGGAAAAAAAAACACCCCACTTTCGCGCAAACTTCATCGCATGTTCTCATGTGCTCTAACCTGACATGAAAATATGAATATTTCACATTCCAATGTTCTTCACATACAATAAAATATTTATTCATAAATAGATATTTATACATATATCTGATGCTTTTTTTTGGTACAATACATATCTATCTATCTATCTATCTATCTATCTATCTATCTATCTATCTAGATAGATGGATAGATAATCCAAGCAAGCCTAGCACACTCCAGTAAAAACTTTAGCATCCGGGGTGCATTTCAAATATGCCTCCATGGAAAGCACACTCCGGTCTTTCTTAGCATAAATAATACTTCAATATATTAACGTTTTCGGGGTTGTCCCCATCCTCAGATACATGTATCTGAGGTTGGGGTGGCCCCCAAAAACGTTAATATATTAAAGTATTCTTTATGCTAAAAAAAACCAAAGTGTGCTTTCCATATAAAGTCCACAGGTATCTGCACTCTCACTTTCCAAGTAATGGTCAACAACCAGGGTGCCAGATCAGAGGATATAATAAAAAGAACTCACTGGATTTATGCAAAGCAAATATATATACCTGATTAAATATAGGTATAGATAGATATATATATACTGTGTATATATATATATATATATATATATATATATATATATATATATATATATATGAATATCTATTTTGAAATACTTAGAACATATTCCACTATGTGCAGGACATTGGAATGTGAAATATTTACAGTAAATACGTAGTTAAAACGTATTAAATATAAATATTGCATAAATATGTTTTTACATGTTTTCATCTACTTAACTGCAAAGGGCTCCAATGCACTTATATATATATATATATATATATATATATATATATATATATATATATATATATATATATATTTCTATATATGTATACATATGTATTTATGTGTTTATATGTTTATATATGTCTGTAAATACATATAAACACATAAATATGTATGTATGTATGTATATATATATATATATATATATATATATATATATATATATATGTACTCACCAGACACTTTATTAGGTACACCTGTTCAATTGCTTGGTAGCACAAATTGCTAATCAGCCAATCACATGGCAGCAACTCAATGCATTTAGGCATCTAGACGTGGTGAAGACGACTTGCTGAAGTTCAAACCGAGCATCAGAATGAGGAAGAAAGGGGATTTAAGTGACTTTGGACGTGGCATAGTTGTTGGTGCCAGACGGGCTGGTTTACAGAGAATGGTCAGAAAAAGAGAAAATATCCCGTGAGCGGCAGTTGTGTTGACTAAAATGCCTTGTTGATGTCAAACATGAGAGGAGAATGGGCAGACTGGGCAGACTGGTTTGAGGTGATAGAAAGGCAACAGTAACCAAGGTATGCAGAATACCATCTCTGTACGCACAACAGGTCGAACCTTGATGCAGATGGGCTACAGCAGCAGAAGACCACACTGGGTACCACTCCTGTTAGCTAAGAACAGGAAACTGAGGCTACAATTCACACAGGCTCACCAAAATTGGACAATAGAAGATTAGAAAAACGTTGATTGGTCTGATAAGTTTCAATTTCAGCTGTGATATTCAGATGGTAGGGTCAGAATTTGGTGTAAACAACATGAAAGCATGGATCAAGCCTTGTATCAATGATTCAGGCTGGTGGTGGTGTAATGGTGTGGGGGATATTTTCTAGACACACTTTGGGCCCCTTAGTACCAATTTAACATTGTTTAAATGCCACGGCCTACCTGAGTATTGTTGCTGACCATGTCCATCCCTTTATGACTACAGTGTACCCATCTTCTGATGGCTACTTTTATCAGGATATTGCACCATGACACAAAGCTCATATCATCTCAAACTGGTTTCTTGCACATGACAATGGCCTCTAGTTATGAAAGTCTGGCGGACCTGATCCGCCAGTGCGGATCAGGTCCGCCAGACTTCGCTGAATACGGCGAGCAATACGCTTGCCGTATTCATCATTGCACCAGCAGCTCACAAGAGCTGCTGGTGCAACGCCGCCCCCTGCTGACTCACGGCCAATAGGCCGCCAGCAGGGGGTGTCAATCAACCCTATTGTACTCGATCGGGTTGTATTGTTGCGATGTCTGTCCGCCTGCTCAGAGCAGGCAGACAGGGTTATGGAGCAGCAGTCTTTGTGACCACTGCTTCATAACTGCTGTTTCTGGCGAGTCTGATGACTTGCCAGAAACACGGGGCATCAAGCTCCATACGGAGCTTGATACATATGCCCCAATGAGTTCACTGTACTCCAATGGCCTCCACAGTCACCAAATCTCAATCCAATAGAGCACCTTTGGGATGTGGTGGCACGGGAGATTTACATCATAGATGTACAGCCGACAAATCTGCAGTAACTGCGTAATGCTATCATGAGGAATGTTTCTAACACCTTGTTGAATCTGTGCCATGAAGAATTAAGGCAGTTCTGAAGGCAAAAGGGGGTCCAACCCGGTACTAGCAAGGTGTACTTAATAAAGTGGCTGGTGAGTGTATATTTATATATATTTATAAATACAGTACATATACATCTTTAGACATGTATATGTATGTATCTCAATGTTAAAGCCATTTGCCTGCCTTTTTTTTCTAACACCTGAGACGTCATATCTTTGAGTCATTATAAGTTTTGTGTGCAATTTTTAAAAAAATATGTTTTATTATATAGTGTTATTATGAGTGTAACTATACTCTGAAGTTGCGGTAATCATTTTAGCGTAAATCGTGATTACGCTCAAGCGATCGCGTTTACTTTTATTTCGTAATATGAGCGATAAGTCTGATGAGCGCAAACACCTGTGATAAACCCCTTATCACTCATGAGCAAACGTTTGCGATTCACTCGTAATTTGGCTAATTGTTATTGTATGTCATCCTGTTCCTGCAGCTGTTTTCAAATTCCTTCTCTTGTTTTTATAGCTTTATAAGGAAAATTTAGCCAAAATGTATCGTTCATGGTTCAGATACAGCATGCAATTTTAAGCAACTTTCTAATTTACTCCTATTATAATTGTTTCTTCGTTTTCTTGGTATCTTTATTTTAAAAAGCTGGAATGTAAGCTTAGAAGCCAGCCCATTTTTGGTTCAGTACCGGGTAGGGCTTGCTGATTGGTGTCTAAATGTGGCCATCCAATTAGCAAGTGCTACCCTGGTACTGAATCAAAAAAGAAAAATTGTTAATAGGAGTAAATTAGAAAGTTGCTTAAAATTGCATGCTCTATCTAAATCATGAAACTTTATGTTTGACTAGACTATCCCTTTAAGGCAGCAGATACTGAAAGGGTTAGAGAAGTTCAAATTTGCATGATTCAGATAGAGCATGAAATTTTAAGACACTTTTAAATTCACTTCTATTTTCAAATGTGTTTTGTTCTCTTGGTATCCCTTGCTGAAAAATAATACGCACATATCCTACACTAGCTGCTGATTGGCGCCTGCACACATTTTATCTCTTGTGATTGGCTAACTAGATGTGTTCACCTATTTGCCAGTAGTGCAATGATGTTCCTTCAGCAAAGGATAACAAGATAATGAAGCAAATTTGATAACACAAATAAATTGTATGTTCTATCCAAATCATGAAAGGAAATGTTGGAGTTTCCTGTCCCTTAAAGCTCCACCTTTTTGTATTGGGGGCTGCCATCTTAGAGCTCAGGAATTCTCACAACCTCTGACATAAGCTGTGCACCCTCAAAGATCATTAATATTTCCTATTTGTTATTTTTATAAAGCTGTATAATGAGCTTCAGGTAAGGATGCATGATACAAAGAAGGAGCTTTACATTTTTGCTGTGGATGCATTGCTCTATATTAATGTTGAGTGTTTTTTAAAATATATTTTGTGTAACTGTAAAAATGTGTACAAAATGCAAAAAATGTAAAGCTCACATGATGTGTCAAGCACAATAACCTGATGCACATTATACAGCTGTAAAAAAAGTGGACAATATTACTGATCTGTGTGCACTGCTTCTGTCACAGGCTGTGAGAATATCTGAGCTCCAAGATGGCAGCCCCCAGTCTAGAAAGGCAGAATTTCAGTATCTGGCACCTTTAAGCTATTAAAAATAGAGAACTGATTTGTAAAGAGCTACAGGAACAGGATGAAATGCAATAACGTGGTGAGTAATAACCTGTAGTTGTGCACAGTATTTAAATGTCACTTTAAAATATTTTACAGTGTAAAGTGTACTTCAGGAAATACAGTAACGCCCTTGGAATCACCTGATCACTGAGGTGTATAATGGAAACAAACTTGCAGTATTGGAAAAAGCAACACATGCAAAACATAATGCAAGTTAAAAAAGAATGTATTAGATGCGCAGCATTAAAAACATAAAGCCAAACACGGTTCCAGAAGACATGGCAGGAGACTTAAAAAGAACAGGAAACAAACATATTTTGTGTGGGTCCACCACACTTGTTCACTGTTTAACCCTTTTCTCCCTGAATCCACTATTTAAAGGAAATGACAACATTAAAAACAATTAACTCGGTTAACTCCTTCATGCCATTTTTTTCACGTATTACTTCATAGTGTAGGACAGCTCATCTATATACAAAGAGAAATAAATATACACTTTAGTGACATTTCATAGTACATATTGAAATTTTTTATTGTTATAGTATTTGGATAGCTTTGCTTCAAATACTAGAGAGAAAATAAAAAATTCAAATAAACATATTCACATCACTCTCCATATTTTTACCTAAGGGGTGTCTTATATTTAAATAGAAGATCCATTGCGCTTCCTTATAGCTAAGCATGTATGCCCTATCCCCTCGTCTTTTATGGAGTGGGACGTAATCAATGGCCTGTATAGATAGCAGGGATACCTCACTAGCGTGCATATTTTTAAAATGTTTAGTCACAGGTGTAAAAACTTCAGGGTTTTCAATATCCCTGAGGTATTCTTATGTTCTATCCTTTAACAACCTTTTAATTTTACCCACATACTGGATATTGCACCCACTACAGGTGAGAAGGTAAATTACATGACTTGAATTGCAATTCAATCTATACTTAATTTCATATGTTTTGCTTGTCACTGTTGAGATGAAATTCTCACCCTCCTCCACAAAGCAACGTTTTGCACCTATTGGCTCTGCATTTATAAAAATATTTTCTATTACCCAACCAGGTTTTTATATTTTTAGCAGGGAGATCAGATGGCGCTATCATATTGCCAATAGTTTTTCCTTTTCTAGCCACAAATTTACACCGTGGCAGCATTTTTTTCCAATGTGGGATCAGTTGCAAGGATTGGTAGAAATTCCCTAATCACATTACAAATTTTACCATATTCCAAATTATAAGGGGTGCTGAATATCAATTTGTTCCTAAATTGGGACTGTTTTATCCAACTCTCAGATTTTTGTTTTTTATAATTCAAAAGTGATTCATGAGGGGTTTGATCCACCACAGATCTAGTGGCACCAGGATAGCCTCTGTTGAGTAATCTTAAAAATTGGAGTATAAGGGGCAGTTTGAAGAAGGGTATCAAAGATTGACTCATTAAATGCACCAATTTGCTTACCCAGTATTAGGATGTCATTCAACTTGGATTTGTAGTTGCTGGTGGGATTAAAAGTTGAAAAAAAAATTCTGTTTGAGGGGTGTTGCTATCTCCAGAGGCGTGGTACAGCAATGGGGACCAAATTTGCCCCCTTTAACACCAATCTATTTATGGGTTGGTGGGAGTTGCTTCATGTCTATGGAGATGGCAAACCCTTCAGGGAACATATTGTCTATTACAGTCACTATATAGACGATCTCTTGTTGGTGTGGGATGGAGATGAGCATACCACTACTTCCTTTATGGATTATATAAACAAAAACACTATGAATCTTAAATTTGCAGGTGAATATCATGTTAATAACATCAAATTTTTGGATATTGAATTAGTGGCAGACCTTAGGTCACAAAGAATTGACACATGCTTGTATAGAAAGCCAACAGGTGGCAACACCATACTAAATTATAGATTATGTCACCCTAAACATGTCTTAATAGTCATCCCAAAAGAGTCTGTTTGAAAGAATCCACCTATTTTGAACAGTGTAGAATTTTGGATGACAGATTACTCAACAGAGGCTATCCTCGTGCCTTGTTAAATTCCACTAGATCTGTGGTGGATCAAACCCCTCTTGAATCACTTTTGAATGATAAAAAACAAAGAGTTGGATAAAACAGTCCCAATTTGGGAACAAATTGATATTCGGCACCCCTTATAGTTTGGAAGATGGTAACATTTGGAATGTGATTAGGGAATGTCTACCAATCCTTGCAACTGATCCCACATTTGAAAAATTGCTGCCACAGGGTGCAAATTTGTGGCAAGAAAAGGAAAAACTATTATCAATAGGATAGCGCCATCTGATCTCCCTGCTAAAAATATAAGAACCTAGTTAGGTAATACAAAAGGTTTTTATAAATGCAGAGCCAATAGGTGCAAGATGTGGCTTTATGGAGGAGGGTGAGTGTGACGAAACAAGGTTATCCAACCCTGCGCCAGTCACTTATTTGGCACGTAAAGGGTTTTCAGCCCCCTTTTCTGTCACCTATAGGTCACAATCTAGCCACACCAGGCAAGCTTGTGATTCAGTTTAGTGGGTGCAAGAGTTAATTTGCACTCCCTTAATCTATACTAGATGTAAGAGAAATGCCCAACACTCCCTTTTCAATGCCACCCACAATAAACTAGAAATCCTATAGCTCAAATGCTGACACCACTTAAAAAATGTATTAAAGGGAAAATCTTAAGGAAAAACCCCAGACTTTACACATTAACTCTAGAAATACAATTTAGCAGAAAATAATCTAAATTATACAGTTCTAATATTCCAGTCTCTTTCAGTAACGTGGTTCAATTATTAGACAAAGGCCAAACTTAATAAAGGAATTATTTATTATGCCAAAAATATTATGCACAATGCATTATTAATAAAAAGTTGTTACAAATAAAATTACACACGCAAACAGTATTTTAAAATAAAAGGGAGAAAAACAGAATTGAATACTTTCCTAGTCTTCAAGATATGCGCCAGGGGCTGGCATGGAAAAGATGGCTCCTTACTTCTGTACAGCAGCTCCCCTTGTAAGAATGACCATCTTATTGTTAAAAAATAAGATTCTTAAACCCTACTTTTCAGAGATCAGGTTGCTTAACCACACCCTCCTGGGCGGGCTAAGAAACCCCCCTGTCTTTACAACCTTCAATAGACTAATTTCTTGCCTGAAATTATACAATCCAGTATCATTTCTGCTAGGTAAGAAATTTCTATATTTACATGTCTAGAACCTTTTAGGTTTATTGGGAGACCCAGTTTGCTATCAAATATGCCATAGGTTGTCATATTTACCTTCCTTTAGGTTATAACAGCTTTAACCCACATATGTACATAATATACCAATGTCATGTCAGTGACCTGGTCAGTTTTTGTAATGAAGAGCCTGTTTTGCATCAGACATTCTATTGACAGCTTAAGCCATAAACTTTATCCTGTGTATCTCTGTGACTAAGAGTTTCAGTGACTTTATGACCCAATGCATACACACTAACATTTGGTGGCTATTTAGGTGGTTCCGGCACTTCAAAGAAAATACAAACACAATTCTTCTTGAAAACAAATAACTGTTTTGAGTGCCAGCTACACAAAGTTAACTCCTTAGCAGCTGAATCCTGAGATATTTGTGACAGTGAGAATTTCACATAAACTGTGAAAAGCAAAACATGAAAATAGGTATAGATTGAATTGCAATTCAAGCCATGTAATTTGCATTCTCACCTGTAGGGGGTGCAATATACAGTATATGCATAAAATAAATGAAAAGGTTGTTAAAAGATAGGGCATTAGAACACATCAGGGATATTGAAAACCCTGAAGTTTTTACACCTGTGGCTAAACATTTTAAAAATATGCACACTGGTGAGGCATCCCTGCTGTCTATTCAGGCCATTGAATATGTCCCACCTCCCCATAAAAGAGGAGGGGATAGGGAGTACAGACTTAGCTATAAGAATGCGCAATGGATCTTCTATTTAAAAACAAGACACCCCTTAGTTATAAATATGGAGAGTGATGTGAATATGTTTATTTGAATTTTTTATTTTCTCCCTAGTAAGAAGCAATGCTATCCAAATAATGTAACAATAAAAAAATTCCAATATGTACTATGAAATGTCACTAAAATGTATATTTAATTATCTTTGTATATAGATGAGCTGCCTGTCCTACACTATGAAGTAATAACTTATAAGTGAAAAACATGGCATGAAGCAGTCAACCGAGTTAATTGTTTTTAATGATGTCATTTCATTTAAATAGTGGATTCAGGGAGAAAAGGGTTAAAAAGTGATCAAGTGTGATGGATCTGTTTCCTGTTTTTTTTTGAGTCTCCTGCCATGTCTTCTGGAGCAGTGTTTTGCTATATGTTTTTAATGCTGCACATCTAATAAATTATTTTTTAACTTGCATTACGTTTGGCAAGTTTTGCTTTTTCCAATACTACAAGTTTGTTTCCATTATACACCTCAGTGATCAGGTGATGCCAAGGCATTCCTGTATTTCCTGTCTTGGTTTAGCATCTTGACAATGACGTTGTCCGTTGGGCTCCCTTCTGAGGACTGTCGGCAATAGCTGCAATGTGTACTCGCTGAGGACACGCTGCCTCTAATACAATGTAGAGTTGGTAAGTGACTTTTGCATTTCTATAATTCAGCTGGCACTGTCTGAGGTTAGAGTATCTTAACCACATACAATCTTGTCCTTACTAATTAGTCTCTGATATACACGTTGCTGCCAGTGTATAAATATCTGTGTCATATGCATGTTTTCTTTCTGACTTCTTCTATAAAAATGTTTTTATCTTTCTACAGTCTCATTCTGGTTTGGTTCACAATAATCATCAAATCCTAGGAGAAGGGTATCTTTCACATATCTGCTTTTTCCCCTAAGTACAGGAAGAGTTTTACCCTCATCTCCCCTGTTTTGTCAGCCATGGTAAGTTCTATGTATAAGATTATTTCTTCATTCCATCTCTTTCATGCCTGATAAAGCGTCTTTGCTTGGAAATCCAGCAAACCTGGTGTTTTTAAACCTTTCATATCCTCTTTTCTGTGTTGCTCAAAAAACATCTGCTACCACCATGTTTCAATATACCTTTCTTTGTACAATGTACTTAGACTCAGTTCAACTTTAACACCTTTATTAACAAAACTTCCTACTGAACTGCATTGTAACATTTATTAAACTTCCCCTGAAGCTAAACACTCTTTTTGTGTTTTCACAGATTTTACTAAGCTTACTACAAAGATACCTAACTGGTGTCCCAAGCTACAACCTCTGGTGGTTGATCGTTTCCTCACTCCAATTAAATTAATGCTAAGCACGTCCTCTCCCTCAGCACAAATAACCCTAATGATTGAGCTGATTTCTCCAAAGTAATTAACCCTTACTAGAACCTCCCCCACAACAAGTAACCATAATGACTGGCTTGACTGCTACATTTAAAACCATCTTCCCCCTTAACTTTAAATGCTTTCCATGTGACCTTTCAAGTGTAGTTGAATGTTTATGTTCTCCTTTTTCCCTCTTTATTTCTTTCTTTACCTCTCACTACTTACTCCCTTTCACTCTCTGCCTCCACTCCCTGTAAACATTCAAATCAATTTGTGGTCTCATTTGTCTGAATGACAAATGTTTTAAATAACATGCAAAATTGTTTATACAAGTAACTTCCAGAAAGGCTATGATTCACTCTAAAGTGACATTCAAGTCCAAATGGAATTCCTTTTAAAACATTTAATTATAGCTAGTTTAAAAAAAACACAATTTTATTATGCCTTTTTATTATTTATTTTGAATTTTTTTCCTTTAATTAAAAATGTTTGTTTTTTCCACTTCGCACAGAGAGTTCATACTAGACTATAGAACCCTGAAACTATAACATTTTACACATTGATTCATTGACCAGGGCAGAAGCTCATTTACCAAACCCCTACCTGGTCAAACAGATGAGACAAGATGGATTTTCAAAGTAATTTCACAGGACTACAAAACAGTACTGTACTGTACTGAAGCATTTTTTTGCATGCAGATATTTTTTTTTTGCAATGGATTGCTAAATTTCTGATATATATATTTTTCATATATAAAACAATTTTGAAGTTCCTTAAAAACTGTTATTACCCATAGTAAAAAAAATATAATATGCATCAATAATGTGATTGTAGGTCTAGGGGGCCGATCATGTCCGCCAGAGATCGCTGAATGCCGACAGCATACGCTATTGGCATTTAACATTTCACAAGCATTTTTGGTGAACTGCTTGTGCAATGCCGCCCTCTGCAAGCCGCTAGCAGGGGGTGTCAATCAACCCAATCCTACACGATCGGGCGGATTGATGTCCGCAGCCTCAGACGGGGCATATGAGTTAAGGAGCAGCGATCTTAAGACCGCTGCTTCTTAAGTCCTGTTTCCGGCAAGCCTAAAGGCTTGCGCAGAAACAGCAGCATTAGGGCACATTCGGCCCTTAATAAATCGGCCCCAAGATGTTCAAGTGAAAAAGATTTTAAACATGTGTGAGAAAATCTCAGTATTTATGCTACTAACTCAAGTGCTTCTGTTCACTCAGGACATCGGCTTTTCATATAGCTTCATTAATGAAGACGAGTCATATAAGTTTTAATAACATTTGCAAAAACTAAGCTTTTCCAATATGCATTGAAAAATGGGGACTTATTACAAAGATATTACTATTTTTGTTCAGTTTATTGGACATATTGGTGTCTGCCTTATAAAGCACATCTCAAATAGCATAAAGAAAACCATCATTAAAAAAGGTTTATAAATAGGTTGAGATCCAGCCCATGGGAAACTCACAATCTGCTACAATGTTCAGACCCAGTACCATGTTTTTTTCTTTTATTTTCAGTAGTATGGTATTTAGTAGTTTTATAGACAACTTCACTTCCATGTAATATATTCTTTTTTTAGTTATTTGCTCTATGATAGTTATTTCAAGGATTTAAAGGGACATTGTACTCGAAAAATTCCATCTTTCATCTAAATATATTTGTTGCATGAAAAAGGGAAGAAAAAGTTCATTAAATTCAAACTGTTTATTATATTTATAATATTCGAATTATGCAATATTCGAATTCGAAAAATTTGAATTTATATGTTTGTAATAGTATTTCTAAAGCTTTCTTTAAATGTAATATTCAAATTATGCAATATTCTAAATAGAAACATTTGAATTGTTATATTTGTATCTATTATGTATCAATTTACTAGATTCCCTACCACATGAACTATTGAACTTCTGAATAGTATTTGTTAAATAGAATTTTAAATTCGAAATTTTGATTGTGAACATTCGATCTAATTATAAACATTCAATATTGAAAATGACATTAGAAAACTGCAAATAGCATTCGATTATAGAATTTTTAAGGATATTTGTTCTTATCAACATTCGGATTTGTAATTCGAATTTTGGTAATAACATTTGTTCTAACATTCAAATTTGGAAATTTAAACATTTGCCCATCCCTAGTTTTGATGTTGGGCATTTAAAGGGACATAGGTGAGACAAATTAAAATAAACTGTACCGAAATTCTTAAAAAAGGTTTCTAATTAATGATGGTTGAAGTCTGCAGAAAATATGCATTGTCCATGTGTCTGTGAGTTCAGTTGAATTGATTGTTTGTGAGCCAAAGTGGACTGTAGCAGACACTTGTGATAAATTACCAAGAAATAGACACATTCACATGTACAAGTTGACAACTTCTTAAATAACACAAAAAAGATCAAACACTGTATGCTAATTTGGGGCATAAAAGTCTTTTTTTTTATGAATTATTTGTGTGAACAATGTCTGTACTACAAAAAGGCCTTTGCTTTTCTCCAACTACTAACTTTGATCTATTTAAGACCATATCGGATGTGAACAGATTTGTGTTGAAAAAACATTTCTTTTAGGTTGACTCCATGGACACTAAATCTCTGTCACCATCAGACCAAGGCGAAGTATCTTTAGCAGTTCATAACACAGTGTCTTCCTTAGATCTCCAAATGAATGAACACCAGGAAATACATACAACATTTATAGATGACAGATGTATCAATGCTTTAGTTGAATTGCATGGTGAATCACATAGGGATGTCAAAGATGTCCAGATTCACAAGAAATGTAATGAACATATAAAAAATAAGAGCCATTTCTATCCGGCTCATCCACGCAATTCATACATTGAATTATTCCAGGAAAAAACCCACATGGATTTAGTGAAATTACACAACAGAATTGCCCATAACATGCACAAGAATAATAGATCTAGGGGTAGATTTAACCATCAGCAGATGCTGCAATCTACCCCTGTAGTTTCCAGATCGCTGTAAACATAAGCTAAGAAGCAGCGGTCTTAACATCCCGACAGCAATCATCCCGATCAGATACGATCAGGATGATTGACACCCCCTAGCAGGCGGCATTGCACAAGCATTTCACTAAATGCAATGTTAAATGCCAAGAGCGTATGCTGTTGGCATTTAGCGATGTTGGGTGTACATAATCTGCTACAGCGAATCATGTCCGTCCGACATTTAATAAATCGGCCCCTACATTTCACATATAAACAAAGAAAAGCCCTAAAAAAAAGAGACCAGAGATTTATATCACTCCAGCTGACAAAGGTGGTGCCATATTGGTCCAAAATATGGAGGACTACTGCAATGAGGCATTTTGTCAGATAAGTGATAGAAATGTCTACAGCAGATTATCAAGGGATCCCTCTAAACAGTTACAGTTAGCACATAAATAATTCCAATCTGATATTTTTCATTACTTCATATAGTAATCAATTTAATCAAATTGTATCAATAGTGAAAGACAACGTGGATATTCTGAGGATGGACTCTAAATTTAACAATATCTTGGAGAAAGGTTGTAAGTTTACATCCAGAAGAGCTCCAACTCATTTTGTCAACTATGTACAAACCACAAAAGATGGGCAGAGAAATGTTGCTTTCAAAAAAGGGTTTCTTTAGATGCGGAACACACCAGTGTATGGCATGTGAACATGCAATTGTGGGTAAAGATTTTATTTCCACAACAGAAGGTATCAGGTTCAATATGAATTTTAGACTTGATTATTGCTCCAAATATGTAGTATATCTAATCAGATGTGCAATATGTAATAAGCAATATACAGGATGTACTAGTCACAATCTTAAGGCTAGAATAAGGGAACATCTATCATCCATTGAAAAACAGCCAGTCAAAACCCCAGTAGCAAAACATTTCTGAAGGCAAAAAAAGCTCTTAAGTTTCAGGCCATAGACTTTGTCCCATTCCAACTAAGAGGTGGAGATCCATTTAAAAGATTACTCGATGAAGAGGTCCAGTGGATGTTTAAACGTAATACAAGGGAACCACTCTAAATAAACCTGAGATGGGACATAGATCTGTATCAGGGACCATATTCAAAGTATAATTGATGACATGAGTATTGACAGTAACTATCCATCTATCATTTTGTTTTGTGATAATTTTCTATAATAATTTGATAAATTCTCCTTGCACTTTTTAGTTGCAATATAAATATATTCTGTATAGATCTAGTTTATTTATACTGTATGTTATGAACATATATTGTAGATCTGTCATATATCAGCACATTTGTCTAACTATTGGAAAAATATTGTTGCTAACATTATGGGGTATATTTATCAATATGCAAGCGGACATGATACGAAGTAACGTATCATGTCCGCTGCACATCACTGCACATCGATAAATGCTGACAGCATACGCTGTGGGCATTTATCATTGCACCAGCAGTTCTTGTGAAATGCTGGTGCAATGCCACCCCCTGCAGATTCACGGGCAATCGGCCGCTAGCAGGGGGTGTCAATCAACCCGATTGTATTCGTTCAGGTTGATTTCTGTCCGCCGCTTCAGAGCAGGTGGACAAGTTATGGAGCAGCGGTCTAGAAACAAGGGGCCTCAAGCTCCATATGGAGTTTGATAAATATGCCCCTGTGTCTTCTTTTGTCTCTTACTAATTCACATTTGTTGATGTCAATATGATCAAATGCTCAATGCTGTTTTTTTAAACTTTTAATTTTTGTAAGTGCTGAAGTTGAATTGGATTGTTGCCATATCTCCTTGCTCTTGTCCCACTTTTGGATTCTGTTCTCCTCTTTGCCTGTAATTAGATATGTGCGATTCGTTTTGGATCGATTCGGAAATTCGGCCGAATTCGGTAAATTCGAGAGATTCGAATTTCCAAATTAAAATAGTGCCGAATCTACGAATAAATCCGAATTAGCTCTGATTTATTCGGTAGATTCGGATGGCAATGGATTACACTAGTATTGTACAGTATATTAGGTTATATCACTCTGCTATGGGTTATATCTAATATACAGTACATAATACTAGTCTAATACACAGCATATCCAACCTAACACGTACCGAAATTACGAATTTCCGAACTGAACCGAATCAAAATGAATCCTGCCGAATTTATTTAAATCCGAATGAATCTGAAACAAATCCGAAAGGAATTCATTTGAATTTTTCCGAATTCGAATCGATCCGAACCGAAATTCGAAAAAATCTGAATCGATCCGTACTGAAAATTATTTTTCGATCATGCACAAGTCTACCTGTAATACGCCGCTGGGCTCTATTTGGAGTGGTTGGTGTTTTGCGGCTAGAAAAACAACAGCTGTATTATCCTCAAGAGATGGGATGTTGTTTGGCCAAGTACTGTTAGAGTCTCACTCTATTTTGTTTTGTTTTTGCTCTTTACAACTAACCCAAAATCTATTTAAGTCATAATGTGGTTTTAAGCAAATAGAGTGAACCTGTGCTGTGTTTACTGGAGCTTTGTTCTGTCATTTGCCTGACTCTATACCGAAATTGGTCTCATGTTTAGCGAGTTAAATATTTATTGAGTTTTTATTGAGTGGAAGACTTAAAGGCAATCAATTGGGACATATACATTGTAAATCCAGAGTAATTTACCTTCTCTGGTGCATATCTCCCTCAGTATTGTCTGTTTAAAACAACAGCAACTCCTCTTGAGTTAAAAGGTACTGATCAGCAATTCCCACCCAACCAGAATAAAATTGCCAGTTCTAAATCACACAATATATTAAAAGTTTTGTTGTAGGAAAACTTAGATACATAAAAAAAGATAAAGGGGTTGAATTATTAAGCTCCGAATGGAGCTTGATGCACCTGTTTCCGTGCGAGCCTTCAGGCTCACTGGAAACAGCATTTATGAAGCAGCGGTCTAAAGACCGCTGCTCCATAACTTGTCCACTGCCTCTGAGACCGTGGGCATCAATCCGCTCAATCCTATACGATCGGGCTGATTGAGACCCCCCTGCTAGAAGCCGATTGGCTGCAAATCTGCAGGGGGCAGCATTGCACAAGCAGTTAACCAGAACTGCTTGTGCAATGATAAATGCACTTTGGTAAATTGGCCCCAAAGTCTTGACCAAAATAATTGTAAATAGGTTCAGTTCCAATTACATTATAAGCATATACAGTTTTATTGATAGCTGCAGTCAAAGAAACATATTGCAGTCTTAAAAGGCTCTACACAGACACACACACACATATATATATATAACTATTCACAATCTGGAAAGATACAAAGAAACACGATTGTTGTTAATGTGTAAGAAGACTGTATAATAATAAGAATAAGAATAATTGTAATCTTTTCCTGTGAAACCAATTATTCTAATATGTATGTACTATGCAGAAAACCACTGCATTTTTTAGTCTTTAGGTAGATGTATTGTTTGCATTGAGTTTTAAAATATTACAGTGCAATAGTTTTTTTTCACAAGATTGGAAATGTAGGTTTCAAAGCTTGTTGCTAGGTCATTACTAATATTGTTTTTATTTTAATATATATATATATATACATGTCAAAGTGTTTCTCATAATTCACTTTTAGAAAGCTATATGGATTTCATTATTGTCCTTTTGCTTTTGTTTATAAAATGTCCTTCCTATTACAGCTCTTTAAGTGTAGACAGAATTACTCAGCTATGGAACAAGAGTTTTTCCAAGCAGTTTTGTTATGCTATGTATTATCCATGTCCTATTTGTATATGCATCAATCACCAGCCTATAACCCACTAGCAGTGTCTTTTCTTATAGATTACTGCCCTTCAGCCTGACTGCTCCTATAATTACTTCCAATCGTCAAACATTTACGATTTAGGTTGAAAGGGCTCTTTACAAGGTGATAAATGATCTGTGATTAATCCTAAAGGTTTCTCACTTGATGAAAGGGGGAGATGATTTGATCATGGGCCATTAAATGGGTCACAGCTTTGTCACCCATTAGCAGAAGTTCCCTGATTACTTTCTAATTGGAGCTGCGTTTGACTCCTCTCTGTGCTGATACAGATCTCATAGCTGATCAATGCCACGCGACAGGTCGTTTACAATGCTCCCCAACCAATATACTTCTCTGCATGGAAAGCTCTCTTCTGTTACATGAAAAATAGATTTACTAAGAGATCAGGAAGCAGATTGCAAACACAGCACAAGGCAAACAATAAAATAATGACGCTGCACAATGGAGCCTATTAATTACAGAGTGTAGCTAGGGAAGCCATGCTCTGATTTATACATGGCCTCTTATACACTCCCTCATTTTATCTCCCAAGCAGTTCCACTTTTTTTATTCTTCATCCTTTGATTTTCCATTTCAGCACTGTTTTAATCACATTTTTTTTTACAATGTTTGCTTTCTCGTTACATCTTAGCTCAATATTTCTATTAATATTTCATCATTAACCCATACGTTTTATCACTTATCTTGACTTTCACACAATCTCATATCCATCATTTTAATCTCCTTTCACCATTTTATATTTCCCTCACATATTTTTTTCCCTATTTTGTAGTGTATTTATCCCCCCATACTTCATCTTTCACCCACTCAGTGCGTGTTTGAGTGTGTGTGTGCCTGTATATGTGAGTGTCCTCCAAATTCCCGACTTGCCTTCCTCTTTAAACTCTGCTAGTATTGCTCTCTGAGCATATGGAGATTCTGGTTAGTGTATATACACTGTGCACAGATTTGAGTGACAGTCAAGTATGTAACAATCACAGGATCTTTATAAACCAAGGTTTTCATTGCATTCATTTTTGTGCCCCCTTTCCTGTGATTTAAGTGAGAATATGTAGCTTATCCTTGCCATAAATAACTGATTTGCAGACTGTTACCTTATTATTTTCTGCTGAAGCTAAACAATTAAAATTGTGTTAACATAATGACAGCGGCAAACAGTGCCATTTCCAGACTCAAGTCCTTATTGGCTCCTCCAGATGAGGAAAGTGGTCACTGTCAGTGGAGTTTTGATCATTGAAAAAGAATTGCAGCAAACACGGTGTTAATCTGCTCTATTATAGTTCAGACTGCTGATATGTTAATCTATTGGAGGACTCAAAAGATGTTCCAATGACTGTCCTTTTAAGGCATAAAGTTATTTTTGGGAAAGCAAATAGATCAGAAAGTTAAACAGTATGCTGGGAAATATTTTTACAGAGATTTACTGTGCATAGGGTTTACAATAAAGACAATAGTGCTTGTCGTTGTAAGCCAGTAACATCCTGTAAATAGTTATTATCCTATTGAGAAGCCATTGGTCAAAACACATATTTATAGATAATTCATAGAGATATCAGTGAGCAGCTATTACAATGTTCATTAATATACTTACAATATGCTTTTGCACTTATATTTTAATTTATATCAACTGGAAGCTTCTTTTGCAGCATTTTTTGTCGCCCTAAAGCTATAGCAGAGTACTCAGATAACATGACACTCATTTGGAACCATACTAATAAAAGTGATTTTAAATAAAGTGATTTTAAATATATATTCAATAGTGCAGCCACAGCTTCAGGTTGGCTTTTAGTTCCATTATAAGCCCAATTTTCCAATTTTCTTTAACCTGATTGGTATTTCAATTTGGACTGGCCATCACAATATCTGGAAATTGGAAGTAAAAGTCTTCTGTAGTTTTTGAGTTATTTAAAATACTGATCTATCATTTTTATTAACAAATGCCTACAGCCAAAACGACTAAGGGCTAGCTTACAAGTGGAGCGAAAACACTATTTGTGCTGCACTGAGTAATACCAGCGCACGCAATGAGAACGCAAGCTTCCATAGGCTCCAATTGGAGCCTCGTTCTCATGCCACGAAGGTGGTAAGTCGCGCAGCAATTGCAGCAAATTGTAAATATAGATGTATATGGCTATATTCATATATATTTAGTAGCAATCAGACTCAGATATGGCTTATTATTGAGTGTGGAGTCTGATTGCTACTATTTGCTACAAAGTTGCCATTTTGACGGAGGCGGTCTTCAAACACCGGTCACGTGACTTACCCTCTCAGTGTGTGCCGATGCTGAAGAACGCAACAGGGCAGGAACTGAGGTCGGAGCACTGCATGTCTGTGAGTACTTACATATTTATTTATCTGTTAATATGTGTATAAACACACAGTTCCCATAGACCGCTAAGTAAAGGCACTTTTCAGTGACTTTTTTTTCTAACACCCCACACCCGCCAACTTTAAACCCTCATAACTGCTTTACTGAAGTTATTTTATCAAAAAATAAAGATGCTACTATTTATATTACACTTGATTTTGGGGGCATTTGGGGCACATTTATAAAATTAACCAGAGATCTGATCGCTGTTTAATTTTATAAGCACTAATTGCTACTCCAACCTTGTGGTAGCACTAAACAGCCACAATATAATGGTTAGTTATTTATCACTCCACTTTAGCCCTAAATGTTCATTACCGCAATCACAGACTCATATATCAGTATACTGTGAAATCTTGCACATGCTTGATAGGAGATGTTGCCTCAGAAAGTGTGCAGAAAAATTGCATCTATATTTTCACATATATTTTTATATATTTTATTTAAGAAAATGTTTCTTTTTTCAGTTTTCTATTTTACAATATAGGACCTCGTGTTTGTGTAAAAATATTACGTTTTCCGTGCTCCTCAGGCTAAAAGCAGTTTTTTCTTCCTGCAAATGCTGCAAATCAAATAGCTGTTTACAGCATTTTAAAAACCCACATTACAGATTTTGCTTTTTGCCTCTTTGGGACACAGCACAATATATACAGAAATGTAAGAGGGATTTAATGTCCCTTTAATCCCCTTTTCATAACTCATAATGTGCAACTCCTCATAATAGATAATAATCAATAGATATGCTCATACCTGTGACAGTGCTGGTGACAACATGTGTGACCAAATAAACATACCTGCAGCTAATACACCAATATGTCCACAAGTAGAAGATTCTCAGGAGAAAGCAGAAAGCGACTTACATCTAATTTTTTTAAAAAAAAGGTTGAAAAGTAAAAAAAAATCTTAATGAGATAGATGTAAAAAATGCTTTAAACATGAGTAGAAAAGCAAAGTCTTCCTTTTTTTTTGCTTACCCTAGAATGTCCCTTTAAGTTGCTATGTACACATTAAACAAATCATGACACAAAAGCAAGCTTCCCAAAGAACTGCAGCAACTCTATCCAACAGCTTGCGCATTGTTACAGAGAATGTACACCTTGGATTTATTAATGATAATCAGGGAAAGCCATTTGTAATGGATTGTGCAACAAAGACGCTCTCTTGCTGAGAGGAGGTGATAACGAGCCATTAGTATCATTTGCATTGGGAAAATGAATGATAATTTTCTTTGTCTGAACACAAAATATTGTATCTATTTCAAATTAGGAGCTCTTACACTGTGTATGAAAAAGAGATTCAGTACACTATCCTGAGATTCACTAAAAGTGGAGCTACCTCTCCAGTCTCTTTTAATTCTTAGGTTTTTCAATGGTGCCTATTCTCTAAAGAGAGATTACTGAGCTTCACTAAATATTAGTGACCAATGGTGACGTTTTGAATTTTATTGTTGGTAGAGCACCTCTTCCATGTTCTACACTCTAGTTTGTATGTGTGTTCCATGTTCTACACTCTAATCTGTATGTGTGTTCCATGTTCTACACTCTAGTCTGTATGTGTGTTCCATGTTCTACACTCTAGTCTGTATGTGTGTGCCATGTTCTACACTTTAGTCTGTATGTGTGCCCCATGTTTTACACTCTAGTTTGTATGTGTGTTCCATGTTCTACACTCTAGTCTGTATGTGTGTTCCATGTTCTACACTTTAGTCTGTATGTGTGCCCCATGTTCTACACTCTAGTCTGTATGTATGTCCCATGTACTACACTCTAGTCTGTATGTGTGTTCCATGTTCTACACTCTAGTCTGTATGTGTGTTCCATGTTCTACACTCTAGTCTGTATGTGTGTTCCATGTTCTACACTCTAGTCTGTATGTGTGTTCCATGTTCTACACTTTAGTCTGTATGTGTGCCCCATGTTTTACACTCTAGTTTGTATGTGTGTTCCATGTTCTACACTCTAGTCTGTATGTGTGTTCCATGTTCTACACTTTAGTCTGTATGTGTGCCCCATGTTCTACACTCTAATCTGTATGTATGTCCCATGTACTACACTCTAGTCTGTATGTACGTTGTATGTTCTACACTCTAGTCTCTATGTGTGTTCCATGTTCTACACTCTAGTCTGTATGTATGTCCCATGTTCTACACTCTAGTCTGTATGTGTCTCCCATGTTCTACACTCTAGTCTGTATGTGTGTCCCATGTTCTACACTCTAGTCTGTATGTGTGCCCCATGTTTTACACTCTAGTCTGTATGTGTGCCCCATGTTTTACACTCTAGTCTGTATGTACGTTCTATGTTCTACACTCTAGTCTGTATGTGTGTCCCATGTTCTACACTCTAGTCTGTATGTGTGTCCCATGTTCTACACTCTAGTCTGTATGTGTGTCCCATGTTCTACACTCTAGTCTGTATGTGTGTCCCATGTTCTACTCTCGAGTCTGTATGTGTGTCCCATGTTCTACACTCTAGTCTGTATGTGTGCCCCATGTTTTACACTCTAGTCTGTATATGTGCCCCATGTTTTACACTCTAGTCTGTATGTACGTTCTATGTTCTACACTCTAGTCGGTATGTGTGTTCCATGTTCTACACTCTAGTCTGTATGTATGTCCCATGTTCTACACTCTAGTCTGTATGTGTGTCCCATGTTCTACACTCTAGTCTGTATGTGTGTCCCATGTTCTACACTCTAGTCTGTTTGTGTGCCCCATGTTTTACACTCTAGTCTGTATGTGTGCCCCATGTTTTACACTCTAGTCTGTATGTACGTTCTATGTTCTACACTCTAGTCAGTATGTGTGTTCCATGTTCTACACTCTAGTCTGTATGTATGTCCCATGTTCTACACTCTAGTCTGTATGTGTGTCCCATGTTCTACACTCTAGTCTGTATGTGTGTCCCATGTTCTACACTCTAGTCTGTATGTGTATCCAATGTTCTACACTCTAGTCTGTATGTGTGTCCCATGTTCTACACTTTAGTCTGTATGTGTGTCCCATGTTCTACACTCTAGTCTGTATGTACGTTCTATGTTCTACACTCTAGTCTGTATGTGTGTCCCATGTTCTACACTCTAGTCTGTATGTGTGTCCCATGTTCTACACTCTAGTCTGTATGTGTGCCCCATGTTTTACACTCTAGTCTGTATGTGTGCCCCATGTTTTACACTCTAGTCTGTATGTATGTTCCATGTTTTACACTCTAGTCTGTATGTGTGCCCCATGTTTTGCACTCTAGTCTGTATGTGTGTCCCATATTCTACACTCTAGTCTGTATGTATGTCCCATGTTCTACACTCTAGTCTCTAAGTGTGTCCCATGCTCTACACTCTTGTCTGTATGTATGTCCCATGTTCTACACTCTAGTCTCTATGTGTGTCCCATGCTCTACACTCTAGTCTGTATGTGTGTCCCATGTTCTACACTCTAGTCTTTATGTGTGTCCCATGTTCTATACTCCAGTCTGTATGTGTGTTCCAGTTTCTACATGTGTCTCATACAGCAAGATCATGTCTAAAACTCACAGAGCATTGCTTTGCCTATATTTGGCAGCATTTTGTTAGTTGTTGCTTCCATTAACATGTATATTATGATTATTATCATTTATTTGTGTAGTGCTGCCAACTTCTGTAATGCTGGATATTCCAGACATTGATGGGTTTTGTGATCTTTACTAATATTTACTTAAAGTTACATTACACTGTAAAAATGTCTTCCTTTCATTATGTTTTACCTGCTGGATTGTATTAAATTGTTTACTTCCTTTTGCTTTTTTTCCCCTTTGACATACTGCTTTTTCCTGCTCAAACTGTTATCTATACTAAAATTTCAATACTGTAAAATTTGCAATAGATAAATTAAGTAAACAATTTGGGGGGTGTGTGGGGGGGTGGAGGTAGCCTATCCCATTTGAAAGGGTGTTCCTAAGGTAGATTTGAATATAATTAACTCTTATCAGCTAGTTGCTTGAGTATATTAAGGCCGATTTATTATGGCAAGAAGGGGGCCAAATAACCCTTTTTCAGGGGTTCAGAAGCAGCGGTCATAAGACTGCTGCTCCTTAACTTGTCCGCCGCCTCTGAGGTTGCGGACATCGATCCGCCCGATCGCATACGATCGGGTTGATTACCATCCCTTCTTAGCGTCCGATTGGCCGTGAATCTGCAGGGGGTGGCATTGCACAAGCAGTTCACCAGAACTGCTTGTGCAATGTTTAATGCTGACAGAGTATGCTGTCAGCATTCAGCGATGCCTGGCAGAC